>NC_037672.1:78066722-78066848 GCF_003255815.1 Theropithecus gelada
TTCCAGCTGCAGCCATAAAAAACGATGAGTTTGTGTCCTTTGTAGGGACATGGATGCATAGTATTCCATGGTGTGTATGTGCCACATTTTCTTAATCCAGTCTATCACTGATGGACATTTCGGTTG
>NC_037672.1:78066917-78220390 GCF_003255815.1 Theropithecus gelada
GGGTCATATGGTACATCTAGTTCCAGATCCTTGAGGAATCGCCATACTCTTTTCCATAATGGTTGAACTAGTTTACAATCCCACCAACAGTGTAAAAGTGTTCCTATTTCTCCACATCCTCTCCAGCACCTGTTGTTTCCTGACCTTTTAATGATTGCCATTCTAACTGGTGTGAGATGGTATCTCATTGTGGTTTTGATTTGCATTTCTCTGATGGCCAGTGATGCTGAACATTTAGTGTAACTCTTAGTAATATTTAAAGTGGCTTTTAAAATATCACAAGTTGATTCTAGAGATTAGGACAAAGTATCAATAGTGCAAATTTTAGAGATTTATAGCTATGAATTTATTGTATGTAATTCAATATTTAAAACTTTTAAATTTATTTTCAACATTTTTGTTTGTTTCTTTCTTGGCTGGATATATTTGCTTTCTTTAATTTTTCCCGTATCTGATTCCTCATTATCTTTGAAAGTGAGAAACGGAGCATGAATTTGAAGAAGTCATACAAACGTGAGAAAGAAGTTGAGAAAGAGATTTTCCTGCATAAGAAAATGCTGAGTTTGAAAAGTCTGTGGAAAGGTCAGTCTGAAGATAAATAGAAACTGCCAAGATGGAATTCAGAGTGAGGCACGTCAGTTAAAAGGGAACTATATGACAGAATGGAAAGACAATGTTAAAAGATAATTAATAATATAAATTATCTCTATCTCTTATAAAACTTTAACAAAATTTACATTGATAGCCAAATTTTCTGATATTTTAATAAATAAGTTGAAATTCTTCTGTTACAAAACCCATTAAAATTCTTGTTGAATCTATATTTTAATAATGAATAAGTTCAAGCTAATTTTGCAAGAATTAAAATAAATCTTCAGAAAGCAAGAAAGAAGCAAGTGCAAATATATAGGGAGAATGTTGGTTTTAGTCTATATTAAAACTTTATCCAAACAACACACAGGAATCCATAAGCAAAGCTTTTGCCAAATGGTGAGTTGGTTGAGATGACCATATTCCACATGACACCCACAGATTGGGCATCATGCTAAGAGAAATTGAATGAACTGAATAACAAAACTATAATAAAAATACTGCCCAACAGAGTAAAAAATAAGAATATTTGTTTGGATCAAATTTGATCTGAATAAATGGAGAAAAACATGTCCCTGTGACTTTGTAGCCATCAGCTGGGTTTCACTTGGATTTGGGACCTGAGTTCATACTCACATTCTCTGCAAACACACACACACACACACACACACACACACACACACACACACAAATGTAAATTATACTGCTCTATTTTGTTTTTATTTTAAGCTTAGTGGTACATGTGCAGGTTTGTTAGACAGTTAATTTGTATGTTAGACAGGTAATTTGTATGTTTTAGGGCTTAGTGTACAGAACATTTCATCATCCAGGTAATTATCATAATATCTGATAGGTAGTTTTTAGATCCTCATCCTTCCACCCCCCTCCCCCATTAAGTAGGCCCTCGCATCTGTTGTTCCTTTCTTTGTGTCCATGTGTACTCAATATTTAGCTCTCACTTATAAGTGAGAACATATGGTATTTGGTTTTCTACTACTGCGTTAGTTTGCTTAGGATAATGTCCTCCAGTTTTATCCATGTTGCTGTGATGGACATGATCTTTTTTTTATGACTGCCTAGTATTCCATGATGTATACGTACCTCATTTTTTTTATCCAGTCTACTGTTGACGAACATTTAGGTTGATTCCATGCCTTTGCTATTCTAAATATTGCTGTGATGAACATACACATGCACGTGTCTTTATAGCATAATGATTTATTTTCTTTAGGGTATATACCCAATAATGGGGTTGCTAGGTTGAATGGTAATTCATTTAAAGGTTTTCTAGGATTCTCTAAACTGCCATCCACAGTGACTGACATAATTTACATCCCGACTAGATGTGTATGTGTTGCCTTTTCTCTGCAACCTCACCAGTATTTGTTATTTTTTTGACTTTTTAATAATACCTATTCTGATCCTTGTTAGATAGTATCTCATTGTGGTTTTTATTTGCATTTATCTAATTATTATTGGTGTTAAGCATTTTTTTCACATGCTTGTTTTCTGTGTGTATGTCTTCTTTTGAAGTGTCTACTCTATTTTAACTGCTTTAGACATATGGCAAGGACACAAGTCAATCTCTGTAAGATTAAAATATTCTAAATTGAGAATTTAATGACTATTTCTAATGAAAAATTTGTTAAGAATCACAAAACATCATACAAATTTTCTTAACAGTAGACAAAAATTTGTACAAAATAATATCAGAATTTAAGACTTCAAAAACAAAAATCTTACATTATAGACTATTATATCACTATAGTTGATATTTAAAAGAAATTAAAATTTTAGTTATCATAATACCATTTAAAATGATCAGACATATTTAAAATGATAACAAAGTCCCAAAACGCTCAAGTTCAGATGATAATGTGCAAATAATGATAATATTTAAAATTAAAATTAGTGAGTTTAAGCAGCCAATTTGCCACTGTTGAAGGAGAAAAGTAGTGCAGAAGATAACAGACCTGAAGAAATCAAACAAAATGCAATGCAGAGAAACAGAGATGAAAATTATGAAGAAAGAGTACAGATATTTGGAAGATATTTGGAGAAAGACCGACATTATCACAGAGAAATTTCCAGGAGAGAATAATATTATCACAGTGTTTTTTTTAATATAATAAAAGAGTGAAGAAACATACTGTTAGATACATAAAGCACATCAAATTCTAAGATAATGAAAAAAATATAAACCTAGGTACTATTTTGCTTAAAAACTGTAAAAGGGCCGGGCGCGGTGGCTCAAGCCTGTAATCCCAGCACTTTGGGAGGCCGAGACGGGCGGATCACGAGGTCAGGAGATCGAGACCATCCCAACATGGGCTAACATGGTGAAACCCCGTCTCCACTAAAAAATACAAAAAACTAGCCGGGCGAGGTGGTAGGCGCCTGTAGTCCCAGCTACTCGGGAGGCTGAGGCAGGAGAATGGCGTGAACCCGGGAGG
Organism: Theropithecus gelada; assembly: GCF_003255815.1. Lineage (NCBI taxonomy): Eukaryota > Metazoa > Chordata > Mammalia > Primates > Cercopithecidae > Theropithecus > Theropithecus gelada. The sequence continues at coordinate 78,069,962 of NC_037672.1, forward strand.
CGGAGCTTGCAGTGAGCTGAGATCCGGCCACTGCACTCCAGCCTGGGCGACAGAGCTAGACTCCCTCTCAAAAAAAAAAAAAAAAAAAAAAAAAAAAAAAAAAAAAAAACCCTTCAATAAACTAGATACTGAAGGGACATATCTCAAAATAATGAAATACAACTGTGACAAACCCACACCAGACATACCGAGTGGGGAAAAGTTGGAGACACTCTCTTTAAGTAAAGGTGAAAACAAGACAAGGCAACATGCCCACTCTCATGACTCCTATTCAACATAGTCGTCTCAGCAAGAGCAATCAGTCAAGAGAAAGAAATAAAAGACACCCAAATAGAAAAAAGGTGGAGTCAAATTATCCCTCTTCACTAACAATATGATTCTATACTTAGAAAACCCAAGCGACTCTGCCAAACGGCTTCTAGAACTGATAAATTACTCTCAGTAAAGTGTCAGGTTATAATATCAGTGTACAAAAATCAGTAGCCTTTCTACACACCAATAATATTCAAGTTGAGAGTCTAATTAAAAACACAATACCATTCACAGTAGTCACACACACACATACACAAAATTTACCTTGGAATACATGTAATCAAGGAAGTGAAATAACTCTACAAGGAGAACGACAAAATACTGCTAAAATAAATCATCAATTTGCATAGACACAATATTTTCCCATTTGTTTCTCTAGAGAAATAAATATCACAGTACCCTGTGTTTGATTAAGTACCACCTCTTGCACTTCTATTTACTTTCTTTTTATCTGTCACTTCCTTTTCCTTTATCATCTTGTCTCCCACTTATTCTTCCATCAATTCTTGTTTGCAAGCTTTTGTTTTTCCTTTGTCTTACTTTTAGCTCGTTAAAATTAACCAGGATGATTCTGTGTCACATAACATACATGCTATATTTTTAGTACCAACTGTTGTGCATCTCTAAATATTTTTGTGCATCACTACAAATAAAAATCTTTTAAAATATTAATACAAGACAAAATGCACTTGGAAAAAGAAAAAAGACATGATTAATTAATTTTAAGAGTTTTGAAGAAAAGTATGATAGAACAAAAAACACATTTGGTTTTCCCTTTTGTTATCTACTCTTCTCCTCAAATGAAACTTAAAACATTGGTGGCTCTTGGGGTAATTTTTATTCTCTATTATTTAATATTAAATTTACAATAAAAGTTTTGTATTGTATACTTCTCAATGTATTACATTGATGAAGGTGTAATATAGCTTGGTTGTAATCTAAATGTGAGATATAAAATCCTAAAATTTCCAGAAGATACTATAGTATTATGTCTTTATGATTTTAGAATAGGCAAAGATTTCTTCAATAGATGACATAAAATGGTTGGTGATTATTAAAATGAATAAATTCTATTAATCAAAATTCCCCAGTAAGAGAAAAATATCAATTTGCTGAGTGATTGTGATATATTCATTATTATAACTAATGAAGTATTCAAAATATATCCTATATATCAATAAGAAATTGAAAGAGTCACAATTTAAAAATACACAAAGGCTTAAACAGGAAAATTACAAAAAAGGATACTTAACTATGTAAAAGCATTTAAGTTTTCAATTTTAATCTAAATTATAACAAAATCACATTTGCACAACTAGCCTAAAACAGAAGTTACTAAAAAAAACTGATCACCTTCATTATCACTGAAGATAAAAATATCCTATGTATAATTCAGTGATTTTGCATCTTGGTATATATTCAACAGAAGTGTTTGAGTGTATTTATTTAAAAAAGTAAAAGAATATTAATGCATTATTTACAATAGTCAAAGACTTTTTAAAAAGCTAAAGAATTATTAATAGTAGATGGGTAAATAACTTGTTGTATATTCATGAGATAAGATTCTACCTAACAATGACAATGAACTTAGGATTGTTTTATGCAACTAAGTGGAAAAATCTTACGTCTATAATATTGAGCAAAGATGCCAAACAAAGTAATACCTGCTACCTGATTCTATTTATACGATGTTTACAAATCAGCAAAAATAATCTGTGATATCTGATGTCAGGGTAATGTTTATTTTTGCAAAGAAGAAAAGGATTTTGGGGAGCAGAGTACTGTAATATTTTGTAGATCTTGGTAATGATTATATTAGTTATATATTTATATGTGTACTAAATATTTAATTTAACATCATCAAATATATTAATCTTTATTTATAATTATATCTGTTTTCCTTCTATAATTTGTCTAGAAATGATCGACATTTTTGCTGAAGCTAAATATTTCATGTTACTACGATAAAATAAATATAGTGAATTTAAAAATCTAAAAGTATCTCCTTCTGCATAATATTTATGCATTTTCAACATTCATGATAAATCAGTTTCTCCAATTACATACTTTATACTGGAAATGCAAAGCTGTCATATCCTAAGTTATATTTTCTTCAATATTGTGATCATCACAGATTCATTCTTTACATTAAAATATGACTAATACTGATTAATCACCAAGTCAAATATTTCCCACCTCAGTGTTATTCAGAATTAAGTAGTCTCAACTGGCCACACTGACAGCTCACTTAAGTTCATAAATAGTGGTGACAAAAAGGAATGAGTCATCAGCCAACACAGAGAGAATACAGTCTCTAAGATCTTTGGGTAAACTTGCTAAAAACCTTGACTAGGCCTCATTCTGTAAGGTAATGTATTTATCAAAAGTAAGATAGCTGTGAACCCTTTAAAAAAATCTTTACTGCAATCCCAGCACTTTGGGAGGCTGAAGCGGGCAGATGACGAGGTCAGGAGATCGAGACCATTCTGGCTAACACAGTAAAACCCCGTCTCTACTAAAAATAGTGGCAGGTGCCTGTAGTCCCAGCTACTCGGGAGGCTGAGGCAGGAGAATGGAGTGAACCCGGGAGGCGGAGCTTACAGTGAGCCGAGATCGCGCCACTGCACTCCAGCCTGGGCAACAGAGTGAGACTCTGTATCAAAATAAATAAATAAATAAATAAATAAATAAATAAATAATAATAATTTGGCATTTACTTACTGACTAGTACATGATCATTGAACAAACTTAGAATTTAAGGTCATTAGGCACAGCTTATTGGAGAACAGAAATTAGAAATACAGTAATTTTCTACCTGTCTGTTTAAAACCAGGAAGCACTTAAAACCTAAACAGCTTTTTCTGAAAACCATGTTCCTTATACATACTGGTGTATATATGTATATATACATATATTTATATATAAATACATATATTTATATAAAATACATATATTTATATATAATATAAATTTTATATGTAATATATTTTATAATTATTATATATAATATAATATATATTATATATACAAAATATACATTATATATAAAAATATAAATTATATATAAATTAAATGTATAAATTATATTTATATAAATATATAAATACATACATATATTTTAACAAAATAGTTCAATATGAGAGAATAGGGCTATTATGAAGCACTATATAAAGAACTAGGCTTCTTTGCAAAGAAATACTCTTGGTGTCTGTATCTCATTTTATTCCAAAAACAATGAGTAAAATTTGGTGTGGGGGGAGACCAGTGGTTTTTTTTTTTTAGTTGCTTTGACATTTTCATACTTTACGATAAGATAGTAACCTAAGTTGAGACACTATATCATTTTCTCAAATGGCTATATATCTTTTAATGCCTAAATATTTAGAGTATAGAACTGTTTGACAATTAACATCATAACAAATATTGTATCCACATCTCTCTTCAAATTATAATACTTTGCTAGATTTAAAATTAGATTTTTAGGCTAAACTGAAAGCCACAAAAAATTAATTCTTTAATTTTAATATGCACGTTTTCAAATTTTTAAGAAGCCTCCTCATAGTCTTTTTCAAATGTTATATATTCTAGAATTAGTTTCAAAAAGTGTTATTATATCTAAGTAACAAATCATATTATATCATATTACATAGATATAATATATTAAATCATATATATTTATATATAACTTTTTGTAAATGTTACTTTAACAAAATGCCTCTCACATCTAGACAGGTAAGTAATTATTTATTTCATTGGAGAATGGTAAAAATAATAATTCATTGACATCAAATGAGCTCTTCATTTTTAAATCTCAGTGTATTGGGATGTAAAACTTTTCGGCCGGGCGTGGTGGCTCACGCCTGCAATCCCAGCACCTTGGGAGGCTGAGGCGGGTGGATCACCTGAGGTCAGGAGTTTGAGACCAGCCTGGCCAACCTGGTGAAACCCCGTCTCTACTAAAAATACGAAAATCAGCTGGGCGTGGTGGCGGGCTCCTGTAATTCCAACTTCTCCGGAGACTGAGACCGGAGAATCACTTGAACACGGGAGGCGGAGCTTGCAGTGAGCCAAGATCTCGCCATTGCACTCCAGCCTGGGTGGGTGACAGAGCGAGACTCCGTCTCAAAAAACAAAACAAAACAAAACAAAAAACCCCAAACAACAACAACAACAAAAACTTTTCAATGGCTTTTCAAAACATTTTATGACAGCTGCTGTCTGAGACTATTTTTAAAAATGTATTTTATGTAGCAAATAGCCATGGAAAATAAAGATTAAGATAGTGCAGAGGCAAATTACTTTTCTAATCAGGAAAATAAAGTTAATGTCTCCCTTAGGGACAAGGTTTTGGCAGGTATGTTAGCAGTTTCTTTATAAGATCAGGGTTGCCTAAGCTTAGAGTTCCTCAGCCAAACTGTGTGTACAAATCCCCATGGACCAATCTGCATTTCCAACATGGAACTTACGGGAGAAGGGGAACAACACAATCCTTTAACTCATGTTACTGCTGTATAATACATAATAGAATCCTTAGTCTTTGACAGAAGTTTCCTGTGTATTCTTCCAGCACCTATGAAACTGTAGTAGGCTACCTTGCAAGTAGAATAAAGTTGCATATTCTTCAAATTTTTGATACAGTACTGTTGTATTTTATGTAGAAATAATATTCACTAAGTTATGAGGTTGTTTTGTGATTTGATATTAGGTTGGAATTAAAACAACTTTGTAAAGTACTCTATAAAATAGATTCATCATTTATTGATAAAATGTTATAAAATGTAAATGATTAAATTTATTAAAATAATAAAGTATGTTTATAATTTACATTAAAGATGATAACAGTATAATTTATTTATCATGTATAGTTATTAAAAAGAGTATGCCCTAACTTTGGTATCAGATTAAAGTCATTTTTCTAATATCTTCTCTTTTACAAAATTATTAGAACTGACTTTTGAGGGACACACGTGTAACTTAGATCAAGGCAATAGTCTTATATAACATTATACATTTTGTTGCTACTGCTGCTCAAATTTATCTAACTTTATATTGTCACTTAGTCACAAAACTCAAACTAAAAGGATACATATTATAATTCTCAGCCACATACTAAAATGTTGAATATTTTAAAACATCATTTAAAACAGAAAACAGTATGTTCTAAAATGTATAATGTTTCTCTGTTGCACAAGATCTGCTATTTTGGAATAAAAATGTGTTTTACTTCCTCTATAGAAACATAGTATTTATCATATCCACAATTCTAGGAATGATATTTGAATTGATAATTGTATCTATCTCTATTTTTCCTGCTCCATAATCATATTATACAAACTGGAACTCAATTTCATTGTTTACAATATTTTTTGTAAGAAGGCATTAAATATCATCTCCATAATATAAACAAGAGACATCACCAAAACTCTCATCTCTGAATGACATTATTTAAAATGTCATTTATGACAAAACCATTTTACATATGAATAAAATACTTGTATAAGAATGTTGGTTATAATGCATAAAGACTACTATTATTTTAAATTCATACAATTATGAACTATCTGAGGTTTACAATTCATCTAACAATGTAAGCAATTAAATGTGAGCTAGTAACTTGCTGCTTGATAAATGTAAGTCAATTTGACCTGCTAAAGACTATAAACCTGGAGAGTAGTAGCGAAACAAGAACATTAGGGTTATTTGATTTAAATGCAATAAAGTTTTCTTTCTTTTAAATCTGCATTTATTCATAATACCTTATTTATATGAAGAGAATAAAGAATATCAACAAAGTATTGTTCTATTATTAAATAATTTTGTTGTTCCTTTGTCTTCACATCATTGAGATAGAGTAAAATAATTAGATGGACTACTTACAAAATTGTCTAGGAAAAGTCTATTATGTTTAGGCTTTTTTTTTTTTTTTTCTTTTTTTTTTCTTTTTTTTTTTTTTTTTTTTTTTTTTTTTTTTTTTTTTTTTTTTTTTTTTTTTTTGAGATGGAGCCTGGCTCTGTTGCCCAGGCTGGAGTGCAGTGGCACGATCTTGGCTCACTGCAACCTCCACCTCCTGAGTTCAAGTGATTCTCATGCCTCAGCCTCCCGAGTAGCTGGAATTACAGGCGCATGCCACCATGCACAGCTAATTTTTGTATTTTTAGTAGAGACGGAGCTTCACCACGTTGGCCAGCCTGGTCTTGAACTCTTAACCACAAATGATCGGCCTGCCTTGGGCTCCCAAAGATGATAGAAATGAGCCACTGCACCCAGCCTTTTTTGTCCTTAATAGAATATGGCAGAATGTTGACACTGTCACATCAGTCTCAGAACCTTAGCCACTGAAAGATAGTATTTGTTTTAAAAGAGCATTCTTTTGCAATTGTGTATTTTGCTGCTGATTTTATATATTTGATTGAGATATGAGCTAGCCAGAGGATCATAATTTCTCTCATTTGGATCTTAAATAATTTTCACAGTACATATTTAAATTATACAATTAAATAACATTTTGTTTGTCTATCATTTGCTGTGGTGTTTAAGATTGTGTATTTCCCACATTTTTCTCAATACCTTATTTTGCACTTTAAATTGACTCTGTGAAATTAAATCAAGGGGATACTTACATTTTATAATATCTATTGCTGTGTGATATTTAGATGTCAAATAATAATGATAATAGGCACTGTGACTTTTGGACATTGTGAACTGCTTTAGCAAAAAGAAAAATTACTTCACTATTACATCTCTTAAGTATTTAAGAAAATTTAGAATTTCTTTGTATCTCAATTTTCTTGTTTAATTTGGGGGAACATAGGTTAGTTAAAATTGAGTAAATAAAAAAAGTTTAAAAAGTAAAACAACACTTTAATCTTCTATGATTTATAAATATACCAAGAAACTTCTCATGTAAGTATATAAAATTAATCTAAAATAGCAGACATTTGACCTAATGAAAAGCTACATTCATCGTACTCTATTGATACAGATAGAAACATATAGATGCATAAATACAGATATTTAAATATATAATGTGTTTGCATGTGTGTATATTACACACTAGGTTCAACTGGGTGTGTTATAATGTGCAGGAAATTTGATGGAGGTGCTAGCACTTCAAATTGTTATTCCTTCAGTTTTTTCTTTAAATTAAATTTAAATTAAATTAAATTTTACTCTACACATATGCAGAATGTGCAGGTTTGTTACATAGATATACATGTGCCATGGTGGTTTGCTGTACCCATCAACTTCTCATCTAGGTTTTAAGCCCCGCATGTATTTGTTATTTGTCCTAATACTCTTCCTCACCTTGCCTCCCACCCTCCTGACAGACCCGGGTGTGTGATGTTTCCCTCCCTGTGTCCATGTGTTCTCATCGTTCACCTCCTACTTATGAGTGAAAACATGCAGTGTTTGGTTTTCTGTTCATGTATTAGTTTGCTAAGAATAATGGTTTCCAGCTTCATCCATGTCCCTGAAAAGGACATGAACTTATTCTTTTATATGGCTGCATAATATTCTCTGATGTATATGTGTCATATTTTCTTTATCCAGTCTGTCATTGATGGGCATTTGGGTTGGTTCCAAGTCTTGGCTATTGTAAATAGTGCTGCAATAAACATACGTGTGCATATGTCTGTATAGGAGAATGATTTATAATGCTTTGGGTATATACCAGTAATGGGATTACTGGGTCAAGTGGTATTTCTGGTTTTAGATCCTTGAGGAATGACTGCACTGTCTTCCACAATGGTTGAACTAATTTACACCCCCATCAACAGTGTAAAAACTTTCCTATTTCTCCACATCTTCACCAGCATCTATTGTTTCCTGACTTTCTAATAATTGTCATTCTAACTGGCATGAGAGGGTATCTCATTGTGGTTTTGATTTGCATTTCTCTATTGACCAGTAAAGATGAGCTTTTTTTCATATGTTTGTTGGCTGCATAAATGTCTTCTTTTCATAAGTGTCTGTTCATATCCTTTACTCACTTTTTAATGGGGTAGTTTGCTTTTTCTTGTAAATTTGATTAAGTTCTTTGTAGATTCTGGATATTAGACCTTTGTCAGATGGACAGATTGCAAAAATTTTCTCCCATTCTGTAGGTTGCCTGTTCACTCTGATGATAGTTACTTTTCCTGTGCAGAAGCTCTTTAGTTTGATTAGATCTCATTTGTCAAATTTGGCTCTCTTTGCAAATGCTTTTTGTGTTTTAGTTATGAAGCTTTTGCCCATGCCTATGTCCTGAATGACATTGCCTAGATTTTCTTCGAGAGTTTTCATGGTTTTAGGTTTTATGTTTAAGTCTTTAATCCATCTTGAGTTAATTTTTGTATAAGGTGTAAGGAAAGGGTCCAGTTTCAGTTTTCTGCATATGGCTAGACAGTTTTCCCAGCACCATTTATTAAATAGGGAATCCTTTCCCCATTGCTTTTTTGTCAGGTTTTTCAAAGACCAGATCAGTGTAGATGTATGGTGTTATTTCTGAGGCCCCTGTTCTGTTCCATTGGTCTATATATCTGTTTTGGTAACATGCTGTTTTGATTACTGTAGCCTTGTAATATAGTTTGAAGTCAAGTTGTGTGATGCCTCTAGCTTATTCTTTCAGTTTTTATGTTGTCCGTGATATCATTACAATCCCTAGGTGGATGATAAATGTACACAGAAAATTTATAAAACTTACATGTTTATTATTGATTACAGAAAAAATATATAAATTCAATAATTATTTTTTAAGCATGCATACTGGCCTATTTTGGTCAATGTTGGGAATATGGTTTATTTAAAATTTTACAAGGAATTACCAACAGTAAACTATCTACGTTTATGCTATATTCATATTCATATATATGAAGCAAGAATATTCCAACTCAAAAAAATTGTCACCAGCACTTATTTACTGTCTTATTTCCTGCACAAGTTCAACATTCACCAAGTCCATGATTTTGCATATTTCCCATTTTCAACACCAGCTGGAGGCCAGAGAGTTTCAAGCATGTCAATCTGTGATATGGGAATGAACAAGGTAAAGCTGGTTTGTATTCCCAGTTCCTGGTAATGACAGCTGTATCAAATACTTCTTCCAATACCTCCTGTGAAGCAAAGGAGTTTATTGTCTGTAGTGATTTGTTTTAAACTCATTCTATTTTATCAGGGAGTTAAAGAAAAAAAAGAGATTAGTTGCCTCTGGCAGTATTTACAACATAAATGTGTTAAAATGAATACCCTGCTTCCTACCCGTGTGCATAATACTGGATACAGTTATGGAAAATGTGTTGATATCAAGCAGAGGCCTACAAAATACATCTAAGATTATTTTAATCAAATATTAATAAATTTTCTTCATTTAAAAGTAATCTATTCAGATCAAATGTTCTACCACAAAACATGATAAAATAAGCGTAAAGTAAGACTTTCATTGACAAATAGGTCAAATAGTCACTCTAGGGATGCTGAAGGTGAAATAAAGCAAATGTGGCTGCAACAGGAGTTAGGGGGAGAAAGTGGAGAAGAGGAAGAGAAGAATAATTGGTAATGAGCTCATCATGCAAAAACAAATTGCAGTGTATTTGTGGTTATCATAACAAAAAAAGGAAACCATTGAATGATTCCAGTGACATAATTAGATTGATTTTTGGAAATACAGATTTTGGCTTCTGATAACAGAAGTTACTAGAATAAGGTCAGCGTGCTAGGAAATCTATTGCAAAATTATCTATCTATCGTATACTGTATAAATGTGTGTGGGGTGTTATAAATATGAAATAACAGGTACGCAAATGGATACAATATAGTTATGGATATTAACTTATTGTTCTAGATTGACAGGATGAAATACAAAGAATTATCTAAACAAATGCAGTTCATTCCATGTTATTACGTGAACTGGAAATATAGATAAGAAAGAGGTCGTGTTGGCCTTTAGATGCCTGCTAGAATGTCAGGAAATAGTCTTCTAGGAGATAGGGATTTAGTGATTATTTTATGTGTGAGCATAAAATGCTAGATTTTATGTTTTAAAAAGATTAATAGATTTGAAGCAACATTTGAAGCAAAGAAACCAGTATGAAGGCGACTGACAAGGTTTAAGTGAGAGATGACACAGGCTAAGATAATAATGAGTATGGAGGTATCCTAAGGTATATCTAATTGAAACTGAGAAACAAAAATAATGCAATTTCTCCAGAAGTTAACTAAGGAATGTTTTAGCTACAGAAAAGTTTTATATTTGTAACATTGTAAATGCATAACACTTTATGATACATTTGTAAGATTTTAAGTGCACAACTCTTCAAAACCCAGATTTTAAGGTTGGTATGCAATTACAATACAAAAATAAAGTATATATTTTCACAGAACTAATAGGTTACAAAACTTATGCTTCAGATGTGCAAAATATATTTTTAAATGCATAACTTACAGAATTAATACTAGGATGTAATATCTGAGAGGAAACGCAGGAATGATATTAAGCTCACTTATTTTTCCCCAGAACAGACATAAATTGCACTTGCCCTTTTATTGATGCAGACACTGATAAAGGCAAATCATATTAGCAGGACTAGTGATTTGGAGTGTCTGAAACTAACAGATGCAGAATGTACTGAGCAATTCTCCATGTGATGATTAAAAATTCAGTAAAGTAATATGCCTGTCACATTTAAAAGAAGGCAGTATTTAAGATAAACAGATTTACATGCATATCTGTAATATTTTTCTTCTCTTAAAGAAGGACTGGAGCCACAGAATCTTCACATTAAAGTAAATACGATTCAGTGAAAGTTCACACTATGACCATAAACCAAACTTTTGACCTACATGCCAACTTGTGTAGCTTTTGGAAAGTCTATGGTGCTTAAATAGGCAAAATATAATTAGAATGCTGAAAAATATCCAATTTAATTAGCCAAAAATTTTGGAACTGCTAACTTCAATTAGGTTTTTCAATATAATTTTATCTGATATGAAAAGTTCTGGGAATCACACTTTAACTGGAACGTAAAACGAAGTTTAAAGTTTTTCTAAACTGATGAAAGTGCAGAATGTGGTCATATAATAAAGCTGAGAAAAACTTCACTATTTTTTTTTGCAAATAAGAGATTTTGTAGTTGTTTTCAAATATATAAATATTAGCCACTTGGCTAAGATATTCAATTTGCTCTCTATCAATTTAAAGTACTAGTATTAAATGGAAAGTTTCAGGATGACTTTACTTAAAAATAAGCAAAAAGTTTCAAAATCTCAGTGATATCCAAGTATGGAGCTATTATCAGCAAGAGACTGAATTTCAACCACGTAATGATTATGATTATTAAAAGAACCAATCTACTCTTTTTTAATCACTTCATTCAAATAAGTGGAAGACCATGTGTCTGAAAACATAGGCTTGAATTTTTAATTACCCCTGGATAATGCAATTGTGAAAAATATGGGATAATTTTATCAGGTAAAAGGCTGAGTCTAGAAATTTCCTTACTTTCAGGAATAATTATTTTACTTTGGGTGTCTAGAAATCAATTTGTATTTGGCAATAGAACTACTAATGACTTCCTGGATTTGATGCAATACATTTCAAATAAAGGGCATAGGGATACTTCTGGTTACCGAAGTTTTGACAATGAATGCAATGTTTACAAAAAGTCTTAGAGAGTTTATTCTCAAATATGGTTAATCTTATTAGGAAGCTAAAAATCAAATATGGTTTCCCTCTCTTAAGCATTTTTTGTTGTTTAGAGGACTGCAGCTCATTTGTGAATGAGACGAGGGCAGTGCTGGGCTAAAACCCCTCAATTATACTTCTCTTTATTTCATTTATACTGACCAGAGATCTTTAACATTAACTCTAATCATGAACATTTTTATGTCTTTGCATTTTAAGTAATACTATGTTTCTTTTCTATACAGAAAAACAAAACAACTATGTATACAAACGCACACAGATTTTATATATATATTTTTTTCTGTAATTTGATATACTGCAATTTGTAAAATAAACTTTTTTGTTAACGGCATTCAATGTTCCTGTTACAGGGTGTGTGCCTAACAAACAATTATGGAATATATAACTATTGTATAGTACACATTGTCTCATGGTAGTTTTTGTGAAAATTGTTGAATTTAATTACATTTATGTAAGGTATTAAAAAAGTTACTGTAACCGATAAAATTTAGTCCAAAAATTATTAAACTCATAAAACATTTATAAGATTTAAAGATTAATAAAAATGAAATTCTATGATGTGGGATATTATCAGAAATGACTCTTTGAAAGATCATCAAATCTTTTCTAATTGTATTTATTTTAATGTAATTATTATAAATGATAAAATAAATTATAATATACAACCGAACTATGGTTTTGTTTCAGCTTTATAATGTAAAAATTAGATTTTGTTTTTATAAAAATGGACTCATTTGAAAAGTTCACATTAGTAAACATGTATTTATGTATATATAGCATTTGAACTGCCCAAATGTGTGTACAACTTACACATTTATCAGCTACATGTTTTAATAAACTCAATTTTGGGTCAAAGATTCACTGACATCACTTTGTGAAGGAAAATATCTCACTAATGAAAGATATTACCTACTGTAATCTTTTATAAGGGTCTTTTGAATCTCTTCACTATTAGGTGAAGAATAGTGAGAAAATACACACACATGAAATGCTTAAAGCAAAGCATATCATGAGGTAGCCATCTACAAAATAAAGTCAATTAGTTTTTAAATTGTCAATTAGTATTTTAAATAAATTAGACTTTTAAATAAAGTCAATTAGTATTTTAAAAATAAAGTCAATTAGTTTTTAAATGCTTGCCTCTTGTGTAATTTTAATAACATTATTATTCCTTGATTAAAAAATATATATTTTAAATAGATTTTAATTTTTAGAGCAGTTTTAAGATCATGTCAAAATTGAGTAGAAGAAAGTATGGAATTCTCACATACCCCCTTCCTCCACATAAGCACAGCCTTCTAATATCTTGCACCAAAATGGTATTTGTTACAGTCAATGAGCCTATATTGACATGTTATTATCACTCAAATAGCACAGTATACTAGAGTTCACTCATGGTAGAAAGCATGCTGTGAGTTTTAACAAAAATAGAAGTGAATATATCCACCATTATACTTTCATACAAAAGAGATTCACTGCCCTAAAAATCCTTTGTAATCTGCGTATTCATCCCTTCCTCCCTTCAACTCCTGAAAATCACTGATCTTTTTATTGTCTCCAGGGTTTTACCTCAGCAAATTATCATATACTTGGAATCACAGGTTATGCAGACTTTCAGGATTGGCTTTTTCACTTAGTAATGGTTTTTTTCACTTAGTAATATGCACTTAAATTTTTTGTATGTATTTTCATTACTTTATAGCTACTATGTTGTTATTGCTGAATAATATTCTGTTTTGTGGTTATATACCAATTTGAACATTCACCTATTGAAAGACATTTTGATTACTTTCAAGTGTTAGTAATTATGAATAAAACTGCTATAAACATCTTTGTGCAGGTTTGTTGTGGCCATCAGTTTTAAATAACTTTGGGTAACCTCCAAGGTTCACAATTAGTGAATAATATGCTAAGAGTATGTTTAGATTGGTAGAAACTGTCAATCTTTATTTCAAACTGGCTGCATAGTTTTGCCCTCTCACCAGCAATGAATTAGAGTTCTTGTTACTCCATCCCTTTGCCAACATTTTTCCTTATTATTATTATAGATTTTGGCCTTTCTAATGTGTGTAGTGGTACCTCATTATTGTTTTAATATTCATTTCCCTGAGACTCCGATGTGGTACAGTTTTCATATGCTTACTTGGAATCTAAATATTTTCTATGATGAGATATCAATTAAGTTCATAGGCCCCCCCTTTTTTTAAAATCTGGTTCTTAAATTTTCCTATTATTTAGTTGTAAGAAATCTTTGCATATATTAAATAATAGACTTTTATCAGATGTGTGTTTTGCAAATATTTTCTCTCAGTCTAGCTTGTCTTCTCATACTGTTGATAGACTTAAGTTCTAAATCTTCTCTTTCTTAACTTGGGGGATTTATATGGTTCAGTAATAATGTGTTACCCAGTGCGCTGATTAATGTTTTTCTTTTCATAGAAAGAGTTGAGGAAGACTAAATGAAACTAGGTAACAAACTAAAGGCCAAGATGTCTGTGTACTATACAGTTCAAGGGATAATATTTACATAAACTCTTATTTTAGAGGTCTGTGGTATACTACACAGATCCCTGAACCTACCACATCACAGTTTCACATAAATCAATCCTCTACCTGTTTCATGAATTCTACTATAAAATACCTTGTCTAGATAATGTGAGAGATTAAGTTTTCAATATAATAGCTATTGTAGTAACCATGTGAACATATTTGATCTTCAATTTTAAAAGGGATTAGGGAGGAAGTTAAAATGTAAACATTGTGGTAAATTCTATAATCAAATAAAAAACAGACAAATAGAGGGAAAAAATGTCTAGAATACCAAAAAAGTAAATAAAAATTTTGGGAGAAGCATACAAAGATGAAATAAATAATGTACATATCACAAAGTACAACATTGACGTGCAAAACATATTGATATATGAAGCCTGGAAAATGACTGTGAGCTTAAAACTTTGAAGACAATTATTTAGAATTTATAACCCAGCCTTTAATAGTGATAGTGTCAAAATAAAACTTTGAAGTATCTTTTATGCTTGGTGAATATGATAAAAAATACCAATTTTGAAATAAATTTATGACTATGCAGCATTTCTGATATATCTTCCCATTTAATGTTTCCTTGGATTCAATGTTATTTTAAAAACTCTCAACTAAAGGCCCATAAATTGATAAAAATGTCAAATGTTTTTCTGAACAAACATTTCTAAAAAGAAAATTTATATTTTGGATACAATCATTTACTTTTCAAAGTTATATTGTTATTTTGCATAAATAGTGTAAATCTTAATCCTCTTGAGTATCTGTTGCCTTCTATGCTCACTTTGGTTTTACTTACGTCTATTTCTAAAATATATTATTATAAAATCAAGTTTATAGTTTGATTTTGTAATAATCTAAATATTAAAGCTTTAGATTGCCCTAATACAATGTATTTTTATGAGTAATTAACAAAGTGAAAATATTTTAAAATGAATTAAGCTTTTATTTAATAACTGTAAACCAAAAAAGAAAGTGAATTACTTAAATATATATTTTATTCTTTCCCCAAATAAGATCTACTTGTCCGAGTATTGTGATGTGAGGACAGTTTAGTTAACAAGGCAATACTGAAATTCTTTTTTTTTTTTTCATAATGTACATTTCATGCAATTCCAAGTGAAACATTTAATCAAAACCTGGCTGATGATTTTTGGTAGAAGGTCAAAGAACAGGAATTAAGTTTCCTAAAACAGGGTGCCTTTTAAAAGTTCTATGACCTTAAGCTATTATTCACGATATATTAAGAAATGAAAATTCTATGATGTCATCTAATCTATTGAAATTATTTTTTATGTTTGACCATGTTATCAAATTTTGAGTAGCATATAGGTACTAAGTGGGGTGTGTGTGTGTGTGTGTGTGTATATATATATAGTTATTTATATATATATATACTATATATATATTTATATATACACTTATATATATACTAAGTGGTGTGTGTGTGTGTATATACATATATATTATTATTATTATTATATTTTTTTGAGACGGAATTTCACTCTGGTTGCCTAGGCTGGAGTTCAGTGGTGCAATCTCGGCTCACTGCAACCTCCGCCTCCTGGGTTCAAGCAATTCTCCGGCCTTAACCTCCTGAGTAGCTGAGATTGCAGGCACTTGCCACCATGCCTGGCCAATTTTTTGTTTAGTAGAGACAGGGTTTCACCAGGTTGGCCAGGCTGGTCTCGAACTCCTGACCTCAGGGTATCTCCCACCTTGGCCTCCCAAAGAGCGGGGATTACAGGCGTGAGCCACCACACCCGGTCAATGGTAAATTTTTAATTTGTTCTGTTATGTACTTCTTTCTAAGTAAAGTTTATGCCAGTATACTTAGAACATGGGCAGTCAACTGGCATACACAGACATTAAAAAGTTAAACCTTACTGACAAAACAGTTTTGCTTCATTAAATATGAATGATAAAATTATTTTATTAACAATTTTGTGATTATAAGGTCTTAATGTCAGTAATAAGGTAAAGGCTTTTTACAAGGTTTCCCACTATTTCTCCAATATATTTATTTTATTTTCACCTGCTAGGTGAAAATAAAAAACGTGACTACAATGGATGCATAGTAGAGGAAGATGCAAGGAAAGGGAGATTTCTTGTGTAATGATACAGTTGTGCTTTCTTCATTTATTTGATTCTGAAGTAATAAGCTTTCCTTTATTGGTAATTTATACATTGGTCTAAATAGTGTTCCATTGTACTTTCCCCCTGCCCTTTGCTTGGTGGAACATTGTTAGATAATGGGCAAAATAGTTTAGTGGTTTAGACTGAAATATGGACTCTAGATTCAGTGTCCTGAGTATACATGCCAGCTCTGTGACTTATCACTGTGAATTTTTGGGCAATGAACCACTTTGTGCCTCAGTTTCATCAGAATGATACATTTTTCATAAGACTCTTGTAAGGATTAAATATGCCCATCCCAGCCAGAGTAAGTGTTATATTATCTGTTTGCAATCATCATCACACCATCATCATGTCATCATCATCATCATTATCATCATATTAATTTCACGCATCCTAAGGTATTAAAAAAATGAAAATAAAAGAATGAAAAAAATGCTTGATAACAATCAAACACAGTGGAACATAATTTGAGTAATGGTACTATGTCATGATTAGAACACATATACCTAACAGAAGTTATACAATCTTTCAAAACTTTTTTGAGGTAAATCTTATATGCCATAATGTTACACATCTTGAGTGAATAATTTGATAAATTTTGATTATGCATAAAGTTTTAAAACTACCATCACAATCAAGTTGCAGAACATCCCATTATGTTGAAGTGTTCCTTCATTCCCTTTGTGTCATTCTTCAACCAGCCCAAGCAACAATGGTCAAGAAATAATTCCATATAAATTTGATTATAACATGTGTAGTATTGTGTCATTCTTCTCTTTCCTACTATAATAATTTATAGATTCATTTTTTGTTACAATATATTCATTATGAGTACTAAAAAGTTTCCAGTTATATGCATAAACCATTTTTTGTTTACCATTCTTGAGTTGATCAACATTAGGCTTTACAGTTTGGAGCTATTCTTTTCCTAGTATCTGTAAGAATATGTATTCATTTAATTGGGTGGATATATAGAAATAAAATGTCCAGATTATATTGTAGGGTGTGTTTAACCTTGTGAAAATTTGACAAACTGTTTTCCACTGTGTCTCCAATATTTTGCATTTATCTAGCAATGAATAAGAGTGTTTAGTTGATTAAATCCTTACCAATCATTTGAAATAGCAGTTCTATTTGAATTCTGATATATGTGTTTCAATATATCATTGTGGATATACATAAATGTCATTTTCTATTGACCAGTAAGATCCAAATTTCAAGTACTTATTTTCCTTTAGATATTCTCTTTAGTGAGGTATTTGTTCAAATATTTTACTAGTTCTGTTTGTAGTTTGTGCTCTCTATCATTTTACACTTTCAACAATGATAATATTCTCAGTATGATAGCTTACAAAAGGTCTTAAGAATGGTAAAGTCCTCCAGTTTGTTCTTCAACATTTTCTTGTGTATGCTTTTCTCCTTATATTTCCATACAATTTTTTAAAGTCTGTTTATAACAAAAAATGCTGAGATTTTATTGCAATGCTTTGAATCTATTATCTTTTAAGAAAAAAATAACTGCTGTATTATACTGAGTGTTTCATAACATGAGCATATCAATACTTCCATTTGTTTCGTTCTATGTTGATTTAAGTTAATAACGTATCTTTAGTTGTATAATAAAGCACACCAAAATGTACTGTCTTAAAATTACCACAATTTATTTAGCCTATATGTCAGAGACGTGTAGTCTTGACTGGGTTTACTCAGGCATTTGGGGTCAGCTAGTAAAAGATCTGTGGACCTGTTGGCTTATAATGGCCTCACCCGGGATGTCATGTCTTTGACATGTCATGTCATATACCTTTTCTTATGTTCCAGCACACTAACTCAAGCTTCTTCACATGACATTTTCAGCCCAAGAGATACAGCAGATGTGTGCAAAGACTATTAATCACTATGTTTAGAAGAAACACTGTCACGTATGGTGCATCGAATTATCAAAATAAGGCCATTCCTGGTTGAAGAAGGAAGGAAGTAGATGCTACCTCTTGATGACAGAAGATGTAAATTACATTGCAAAGGACATGGATTTAAAGAAGGAAATAGTTATGACTACTTTTTCAACTGTATACTACACTTCATAATGTTAGAATTTTTAGTACTTTAAGATCATCTTTCCTCTTTTCATCTTTCAGGTAATGGTCATCTATTTTATTTCTACATTTATTTAACCCTAAAAGACTTTACAATAATTGTTTAGAATCATAAACATTCATGCATTTCATAGAAGTTTTATTTTAGTTGTTCTGTATTTATTTCTATATTCTCTTTTGTTTTGTTTTGTTTGCTTTCCATTATGTTTACAAATTTATTTTAGAATATTTTTAGTACAAATCTAAAATGAAAAACTCTCTCACTTATATTAAGCCTAATAAATCTTTTGTCTTCATTTTTAATGTTAGTTTAATAGGATAAAAGTTGTAATTATTTTCTCTTATAATTTAAAATTCTCAATATTTTTAAAATTAATTTACTTCTGTCAACAAGTCAGATTCAGTTCTTTTATTTAAAAGAATTTTTAAATAAAAACACAGTAATGTGTTGCTTAACAATGGGGACATGTACTGAGAAATGTGTCCTTCAGTGATTGTGTGTTGTGGGAACATCATAGAGTGCACTTACACAAACTTAGATGGTAGAGTCTACTATACACCTAAGTTACATGGGATAACCTCTTGCTCCTAGGCTGCAAATCTGTATTACATGTCACTGTACTCAATACTGTAGGCAATTGTCACACAGCAGTAAATATTTATATATCTAAACATAGAAAAGGCACCGTAAATATACAGTATTCTAATCTTATGGGAACATTGTAGTATATATGATCTGTTGCTAACTGAAACATCCTGTGGTTCATGACTGTATTAAAAATTTGGATTAAATGGGATGTGGATAATTACAGTATTAAGAAATCAATCATTCATAAAGTCACTTATTCTGAGTTACTGTCAACAGAGAAATTTGTGTATTAACTATTTAATAATAAAAAAATTATAAATATAAAAAATTCAAGTCCATTTTATTGAAGTATAATTTACATATTAAGATGCACTCGTTTTACATGTACATTTGAAAACTTTTCACTTATTTACATCTTTAAGCAATATAATTGTGAGATTATCAATATAGGGAATTTTTACATCATCCTAAAATGTTACCTCTGTCCTTACTCTGAATTAATTTTCCATTCATCCCTGGTCCTAGGCATCCATTGATGTGCTGTCACAATATAATTGTCTTTTTCATATTTTAATGTAATTGAAGTAATATATTGTATACTCTTTTATGTCTGGTTTATTTCACACAGCATAGGAATGCTGAAATACATTTATGTGCTACCTGTTTCATAGGTTGTTTACTATTGCTGAGTAGTGTTCAATTTTATGGGTATACCACGATATTTTTATTCATTCCCCTGTTAATGGTCATTTTAATTATTTTTAGATTTTGGTTAATTTAAGTAAAGCTACAGTACTAGGACATTTTGCATACATATTTTTGTGTAGAAATATGTTTTTATTTCTCTTACATAATATTTAAGAGTGGAAGTGTTGAGTGTTGTGGTACAGGTGTGTTTAACTTTATAAGACATTTGTGTTAAATTGGGTCAAATTATTTGTCTGCCTTTATAGAGAAAACCTTATGGGGTCTCTTCTTAAGTTTGTTAATATAGTAAAATATAATAATTGAATGTCAAATGATAAATATTCAACCACTTTGCCCATGATGTATTGTCCTTTTTATACATTGCGGTGATAGAGAGAAATTCTCTCCAGCTGATTAGGGGGTGGGACAAAGAGGGAAATAACTGCGAGCTTTTCCTGGGAACACAGGGAATTCTCCCTGATCACCCTCAAGTACATCAGGTCTGAGTATCTGAGAGTCTTCGAAAGGGTCAGTGCATAATTGGACATTAGGTGCCCTTAAGTGGTGAACTGGCTATAATGATCACAGCCAGGGAATGCAACAGTCAGTTCCCTTGAAATTTTTTGAAAGCCCTTTGAAGAAGGCTGGGTACAAACAAAGAGAGGCTGTGAAGATCAGAAAAAAATAATGAATTATTCACTGAGAAGACTAATCAACAAACATCCATAAGCATAAAGAATATTCAGGAAAACATGACCTCACCAAATAAAGACTAAATAAGGCCCTAGTGAGTGACACTAAAGTGATGTAGATGTGCGACCTCTCAAGAAATTTTAAAATAGAAATCTTGAAGGTAAAAAATACGATTCATGAACTGAAAAATGCATCAGTGTCTCAACTGCACAATTAATCAAGAGAAAGGAAGTGCCAGTGAGCTCTAACACAGGTTATTTTAAAATATGCAGTCAGAGGAGAGGAAAAAAAAAGAAAAGAATAAAAAAATGAACAATGGGTGATTTAGAAAATAGACTCAGCTGGTCAAATATAAGTCCTTGTTGTTAAAGTTGGGGCAGAGACATAGGAATAGAAAGTTTATTCAAAGAAACAATAACAGAGAACTTTTTAATCCTAGAGAAATCATTAATATCAAGCTACAAATGGCTCAAAAATCCCCGAGCAAATTCAACTCAAATAAGACAACTCAAAAGCATATAACATATTAAACTTACAAAGGTCAATGACAAAAAGAATGTTATAAAAGCAGCAGAGAGAAGAAGAAAAGAACATTTAAAGGAGCTCTGATACATCTGACAACAGACTTCGCAGCAGAAACTTTACAGGCCAGAAGGGAATGGGATAACACATTCAAAGTGCTGATGAAAAAAGAAAAATAAATAAAAAAATAAAGATAAAAATAACTTCTAAAAGCTTTACTGTATCAAGAAAAGCTATCTTTCAACATAAGTAAAGATTTTCCCAAACAAACAAAAGCTGAGCAAATTCATCACCATCAGGCCTCTCTTATAAGAAATGCTAAAGGGAGTTCTTCAGTCTGAAAAGATAAAAGATGCTTACATAAAGCAAGACGCTATCTTCATCATCATCATCTGTAAAACTCACTGGTAAGAGTAAGTACACAAATTTAGAATACTCTGATGTTGCAATGATAAAGCACAATTACTTTAGCCTGGTACTTCAGTATCTTTAGTATGAAGACTAAAAGACAACACCATAAAAATAATAATAACTATAGCAATTTCTTAAGAGATAGATATAAAAGATATAAATTTATACACCAAAATTCAAAATACAAAGGATATGGAATTAAAGTGTAAAGTGTTGGCCGGGCGCGGTGGCTCAAGCCTATAATCCCAGCACTTTGGGAGGCCGAGACGGGCGGATCACGAGGTCAGGAGATCGAGACCATCCTGGCTAACACGGTGAAACCCCGTCTCTACTAAAAAAATACAAAAACTAGCCGGGCGAGGTGGCGGGCGCCTGTAGTCCCAGCTACTCGGGAGGCTGAGCCAGGAGAATGGCGTAAACCCGGGAAGCGGAGCTTGCAGTGAGCTGAGATCTGGCCACTGCACTCCAGCCTGGGTGACAGAGCGAGACTCCGTCTCAAAATAAATAAATAAATAAATAAATAAATAAATAAAGTGTAAAGTGTTATATTTTAGTTTTTTGTTTGTTTGTTTCTCTTAATTGTGATCAAAATTAACTTATCAGCAGTTTCCAATAACTTGTTATAACTACAGCATTTTTCTTTGTAAACCTGATGGTAACCACAAAGGAAAAACTTATGATAGATCCACTAAAAATAAAAAGCAAGAAATTAAAACATACTACCAGAGAAAGTATCTTGACTATAACAGAAGAGAGTAATAAAGGAAGAGATAAGTTACCAAGTAACCAGAAAACAAGTGTCAGATGTTGTTTTTACTATTGTTCCTTTGAAGTCTTCACTGTTTGAAATATTTTCCTTTTTTTTTTAAAGTTGTGTAACTGATTTTACCAGTTGTAGCTTTATTTTATTTTATTTTATTTTATTTTATTTTATTTTATTTATTTATTTATTTCAGACGGAGTCTCTCTCTGTCACCCAGGCTAGAGAGCAGTGGCGCGATCTCTGCTCACTGCAAGCTCTGCCACCTCCCAGGTTAACGCCATTCTCCTGCCTCAGCCTCCCTAGAAGCTGGGACTACAGGCACCCGCCACCATGCCCGGCTGTTTTTTTGTATTTTCAGTAGAGACGGGGTTTCACCGTGTTCTCCAGGATGGTCTCGATCACCTGACCTTGTGATCCTCCCGCCTTGGCCTCCCAAAGTGCTGGGATTACAGGCGTGAGCCACTGTGCCCAGCCAGCTTTCTTTTATTTTTTAAAATATCACTAGAAACTGTTTCCATCATAATACCTTCTATCACTTTAATGTCCCATTTTTATTTGTTTTACCTCTGACACTCCAATTAAATGTTTTAGTTATTTTCATTTTATTACACATGTATTTCATTTACTTTCTTTTTCACCTCTTTTGTGTTTCATATTATAATTTTTTGTTAAAAATTTTCTAGTTCATTAATCCTTTCTTTTGCTATATCTAATCTGCTGTTAAAAATGTCCAATGTATTTTTTAATTCTAATGTTTTGTTTTGTATTATTATGTTTTAAAAAAATAGATTATATTTATTTTGTGATTTCTTCCATTTTTAATCTCAATTCTATTTCTTTCTATTTTATAACCTATTTCCTTAATATTGTTATTTATAACTCCAATCTTGATTATCTCTAGGTTTGTTTCAATTGCTTCTTTTACACTAGATTGTGCCATATTTTAATGTCTGTTTGCATAACGTAATATTTGTGTCAAATACTGAATATTACATATACAAGTTTAAAAGTAACCAAAAAACTTTATTTTTCCTTAAAAGAGTTTATTATTTTATTTATTAACTAAACTGGGAGAACGATTATCATAAACCAATAAAAAAGTAAGCAGAGTTCAAGCTGAGTGATATATTTGATAAGGCTTTATCTTTAGTTCTGTCCTAAAGCACATTATTACAGTGACTCTATTGTAAGCCTGATGCATCCCCTGTCACATACCAATGTCTCCCTGACAGCACTGAACTCAAAATTTTCTTTCTTCAGCAGTAAGATATAAGAAACACTTTATATTGCTCTTCAGAGGATTTTGGTTTAGATTTCCAGATTCTCGCTCTAGGCCTCTCTAGAATCTGGTAAATATTTACTGCTTTACAATTCTTCAGTCATTAATATTCTCAGCCCCTACAGTTTTTATTGCTTCAATAGCTTTATGATGCTATTTGCTCTAATAATTTCATATTATATATCACTTAGCTATTATTTTGTTTTCTTAGTGGCATATACTGTAGCTGGTAAGCTACTATCTTCTATACAAATAAAATGATCTCATAGGTAATATCCAATAGTTGGTTGATAGAATTCAACCGATAAGATCTCTTCTTCTTCTTCTTAATATTATTATTATTATTATCCTTTTTGACGTATGTTTTCTTCCGTCTTCATGGTGAGTTTCAAGAGGAATAAATAAGCTCATTAGGCTCAGAACATCATCTGTAACAATCTTCTATAATGTTTAAGATTTAATTAAGAAAGTATAATTAATGAACAAGGTCACATTAAAGTAATGCTTCTGTTTACAACTTTACTCTTACTTGAGTGTTGAAAATTCCTAATGTAACTCACTCATCTAGCAGGAAATATTACATTAATCAAGTTTGTAATAATGGATGCTTAAAGATAAATACTGATCAATAACATGGGTTTTGAAATAAGTTTTGATTGCAATGTCTTCTGAGGTCTGTTTCTGTGATTTAGTTAAAGCTAAGAGAAAAATCATTTTAGCCAACATCAGTCCTCTTGTCTTTGTAATATCGTCTGCATTTAGTATTAAAATTATTGATTATCAAAGCCAAACCAATTTGTTTAAAGTTATGATTGGAACTTAAGGAAAACTGTCAAGCCAACAAAAATGTCTTTGTTAGCACACAACATGTCTATCTTTTGATGATTCGTGTATTTCTAATTAATTTTAATGTTTATATAAAATAAATATAAAATATCTGCAACCTTTTAATAGCTATTACAAAACATAAAAATATAATAGTTAAGTTTACCTAGAAAAATGGATAACATCTAGACACGTATGTGGCAGTGAGTTTTAAGTTATTTCACATTCATAAAATAACTAAACATTATTTTTCCTAAATAAATGAAAACTTTCATATATTTGTCATTAAAAATTTCACTTTTTCATAAATGAAAGTTTAGTCAAATATATTTTTAATGTTTATTACTTATAAAGGGAAAAGTGAGTGACTTACTACAACTTATCAAAAATGTTGCCCAAATCAGCTAAAAACATAATGTCAATTAGGAAACAGAAGACTATTTTGAAATTAAATAATTAAATGAGTGTTTACTTACAAAAGGATAATTTATAATACAGAATAAAGAGAACACAGATAATAAATAGTGCACTAACTTTAATCTGGTAACAACTAAGCTGTCTCTGTTTTTTACCCTGATTGAACACAGGAAGGGAGAAGTTCCCAGAATCTGCATGTAGGGAGAATGTCAAGTAGAGCAGGATGCTTTGGAGGAGAGGTGATACTCTCTCAAGGGACAGAGTTCAGCTCAGGTTGTCAAAGGGAAGTAACAAGGAGGTTAAAAGTAACAACCTCACTCTTTCTGACACCATTACAAAAGACTACATACTGCCAAACCGGTCAGTTAGGTAGAGTATGAGAACTTATTGATTTAAACCATGGAAATCAGTTTCCCAGTATGTATGGAGCAGTATGGAGAATGATGGAGTGTAGATCTGAAGAGGCAAACATAAGATATAAGAAAACAAATAAAAATAGTTCAAATCATTACAAAATGAAATATGGCATATCAACATTTTGCTTATTAAAATTTTATCACCATATCATATACTGCATTAAAATGTTTGTCACGAAAACCAAAAGAAATACAATTCTTCTAATAAAATAATGAAAAATATGTGATGTCAGCAGAATGGCCGACTAAAGGGGCCTAGCACTTGTCCCCCTCTTAAAAAGACCAAGGCAGTGAACAAACAACTAAAATTCACCTGGAATATGTGAGGCACAGCACTAGAGTGAAGCAGTGAATTGATAAGGTTCTTGCAGAGTATGAAGACCCAGGATAACAACATAGAGATGAGAGCTAGGCACTGGGTCTCTGCTGCCTTGTCTCTCCCAGTGAAATTATCTCAGAACGAAGATAAACTTCCTATTATAGGTAGAATGTAAGCAGAAGACCCACCAGTCACCACTGCAAATGCAGGCATCTGCAGTCCTTACTGCAGGAAAGTACCACAGTATTCGCAAAGTCCTGGTCTAGTTTAGGAAACTGTCTGGGATTCATGTGGCTGCATTGTCACATGATTAGGAGCAAAAGTTGTGCACTATCCACCCCCCTCATCACTCAAGATGCTGAAACATGATACCATCTTAAAACCAGAGCCACTGCTGGAATGTGCTCTGCTCTGGGGAAAAGTAGCTACTTTGCATCTCACCTTTGGAGCTCTTTCATTATTCCACTAAGCCAACACAAAGCCCTGCTGCTCCAAGCCTCAGCCCTGGGCCCTGGGTTATAACTTCAGCCTCATACATCAGGGAAGCAAACTATGTGCCAGCTAAACCAATGTGTACTCCTGACAAGAGAAGCCCTGAGCAAACCTGCTTGTGAGCCAGGCAAGCAGCTGCATACTACTGCCACTGTTGAGAAACAGCCCTGCACACCAGCCTCTGGTGGTCATTTCTTAGGGCCAGTCAAGCAGTTGTACTCCTGTGCCCCCACCAATACATTCAGATGGATTTGCCCCCAATAAAAATGCCTGTAATCCAGCCAAGCAGCAGAGGGCCCATATCTGACTTGAGAATCAGTTCAGTGAATCTGCCTTCAGTAAACACCCCTAGAGACATCTCAAGCAGCTGCTAGCCCAGTTTCTAGTCTGAGAAACAACCCAGCAGAAACAGGAAACAAGAAAAGAAAAGAAACATGATGCCTCCAAAGGAACAAAATAATTATCTGATAACAAGTCACCAAAAAAGAAAATATACAAAATGCCAGAAAATAAGTTGAGAATAACAATTTAAGAAAATACAGATAGGCAATTCAACTAAATCAGTAAAATAATTCATTATCTGAATGACAAATTTAGCAAAGAGATAGATATTCAAAAAAGAACTACATAGAAATGTTGGAGTTTAATAATTTTACGAATGAAGTTAAAAAAAATCATCAAGAGAGTCAGCAACTATCTAGAGAAAGCAGAAGAAAGAATTTTTGAATTTGAAGACCGGTCTTTTGAAATAGCTCAGTCAGATAAAAAAAAAGCAAAACCAAAATAAAACAAAAAATAATAAAAATGAAGAAAGACTACAGAACTTATGGAACACCACTAAGTAAATAATGTTTGTAATTTGAGAGTTTCAGAAGGAAAACAAAACAAAACAAAAGAGTCAAATCACATGTAAGGAAATCCTTATTAGACTGATAGCAGGTTTCTCAGTAGATACCTTGCAATTCAGGAGAGAATGGGACATTGTATTCCGTATAGAAAATAGAAAAAATGAAGCAGAGAAACAGACAATAACAACAACAACAATAAAAACAAAAAGAACAAAAAGCTTCTGCCAACTAAGAATAGTATGCATAGAAAAGCTATTCAGAAATAAATGAATGAAACCAATTATTTTCCACAAAAACAAAGACTAAAATAGTTAATCACCAGTAGATTGGCCTTAGAAGAAATGCCTAAGGGAGTCATGCAACTGGAAGAAAGAGATGATAACCAGCACCATGAAAATATGAGAAATTATAAAAATTCACTGGCAGAGCAGTTAGAAAGATAAAGGAATCAAACTTTATCACTATAGAAAACCACGAAACAGCTAAACAAAACAATAAGAGAGGAAGAAAAGAATAAAGGAAATATAAAGCAGCCAAAAAGCAATTAATACAATGACAGGAGTTAGTCCTTACCTATCAATATAACTTTGAATATAAATAAATAAAATCCACTAATTAAAAGGTATAGATTGGCCAAATTGATAAAAATGCAGGACCCCACTTTATTTTGTCAATAAGAAGCTCACTTCACATAGAAAGGCACACACAGACTGAAAGTGAAGGTATGAAAATAAGCATTCCATGCAAATGGAAAACAAAAATGAGCAGGAATAGCTATACTTATGTTCAGATAAAACAGACAATATGATCATCTCAATATATTCAGAAACAACACTTGACAAAATTCAACATCACTTCACAATAAACAGTTTCAACAAACTAGATATAGCAGAAACATACCACAACACAATAATGGCCATATTTGACAAACCCACAGCTAACGTCATACTAAGAAGGAAAAAAATGGAAAGTTTTATTATATGAACTGAAACAGGACCACAATGCTCAGTTTCACAACTCTTACTCAACATAGTACTTAAAGTTCTAGCTAGAACAATCGGACAAGAGGAAGAAAAGAGCATTCAAGTAGAAACTAAGGAGGTCTATTTGTCTGTATTTGCAGACAACACGGTCACACATGTACAAAAACCTAAAGACTTAACCAAAAAACACTTAGAACTGATACATTCATTAAAGTTGTAGAATACAAAATAAAGATTAAAACATTGGTAGCATGTTTATATATTTACAGTGAACTAGCTAAAACTACTTCTAAACATTGAACACTACTGGTGGTAATATCAATTAATACAGTAATTATGGAAAAAAGTATGACATTTCCTCAAACAACTACAAAAAAAAAAAATCCTACCATATGTTCCAGAAATTATACTACTGGGCATAAAATCAAAGAACAAAATGGAAATGAGTACAGTGAAAAAACACCTGCACTCCCATGCTTAATGTAGCAATATTGAAAATAGCCAAGGTAAGACTAAGTGTCCATCAACAGCTAAATATATAAAGAAAATATGGCATATATAAAAACTAGAATATTATTTATCCATAAAAATGAATGAAATCCTGTCATTCATGGCAACATAGACAAGCCTAGAGGACATTATGTTAAGCAAAATAAGTCAGAAACAAGACAAATAAATATCATATATTATCACTAACATGGAAGTGGAAAAAGTTGATCTCATAGAAGTAGAGAGTAAAATAGTCATTACTAGAGGTTTGGAAGGGTAGTAATAAGGAGGGTTAGGGAGAAGTTGGTTAAAGAATACAGTATTACAGGAGGAATCAATATTACATAGGAGGAATCACTTTTGGTGTTCTACAGTAATATAGAATGACTATAGTTAACAATAATTTATTATGTATTTTCAAATAGTTAGAACAAAAGATTGTAAATATCCCCAAGACAAAGAAATAATAAATACTTGAGGTGATAAACTTATTTACTTATATTTGACTACTTCACATTATATGTATACAAATATTGCTATGTACCTCACAAATATTTATAATTTTTCTATGCCAATTAATAATAATAATTTCTAAAAGATCTGCAAGACTACGTAAGTCCTCAAGAAAAGGATAGAAACTGAGAAGAGGGCCAAGTACAATGTCTTGGTAGTTGAATGAAGAAAGTATTTCAAGAAGGAGGAAAATATCAACTGATCACATATTACTGAAAGTTTACATAGAGAAAAAGTAGACCACGGGATTTGGCAAAATAAAGACTGAAAGCAACCTCAAAGAAAAAGAATGAAAAAGGAAATATGAGGAAAAGAAACACCTTTAACCAACTACCTTATTAAAATCTATTAAAATTGGCCATGGATTATGTGCTTGTTTTAATTCATATATGATGCCTATGTTGAAAATTAGTTCTTAATATTGAAGTTTAATATACTCTTAATCATAAAAATAAATTTAATTAAACATAAGCCATAAGTAATTTGAAGTGTATAAACTTTTCATATTTAAAATTAATCTAGAGTGGGTAATTAGATTTATCTGATAAAATGTTTGATTTTATTACATCATCCATTCTCAATTTTACACATTTCTTTATAAAAGTTGATAGTTATGAGTGACTCTTGACATGCTGAGAAGATGTAGACTTTATTCCAGTGGCAATCTTTCTAAATTTCGTGATCAAAGGCTTTCTCCATTTTTTCTTTACTTTTTAAGACAGTCATACTTTTTCTGTTAAAGTTGAAGTAATATGAATAAATCTTAAGATGCCTTGTGGAACATTGTCTTAATCAAAGCAATAAAAAGGTGAAAGTTATATTTATTTAAAGTGCTTCCAATCTCTCAATGACTTAAAAATAAATAAATTACAAATCAAATCACCCAGAATGTATCAAGTGTTTAAATACTCTTTCCTCTACTAATTTCTCAAAACTAATTTTTTGTACACAGTCTCATTTCTTAACCTCTTCCCTTTTAAGGACCATCCTTCAATTTTCTTGGAGAACTCATCCAATTTAAGAGTTTACATTATCCCTTTCCATATATCAAAACATATGGTTTTTTGCTTCCCCTGGAGAAATTCTTCCTGGGAATCCTCTCTCTACCCCAAATTTGGGAAAAAGTGAATGTATTTTGCAAGTGGGGTTGAAATAAATCTTGGAAGCCCGAGGAAGGAATGTGGTAGACAGAACTCATTGTTAAAATGTTTATATCCTAGTCCTTGGAACCTGTGAAAATGCTAACTTACATGGCAAAGGAAACTTTGTATATGTGATCAAGTTAAAGATCATGAAATATAAAATTTTCATGAAGAATTCATTGCTAAAATGTTTATATCCTAGTCCTTGGAACCTGTGAAAATGTTAACTTACATGGCAAAGGAAACTTTGTATATGTGATCAAGTTAAAGGTCATGAAACATAAAATTTTCACGGATTATTTGGATGATACAATGTAATCGCATGGGTCCTTATAAGAGGAAGCCTGGAACATCAGAATCAAAAAAGGAGATATTTTGACAGAAGCAGAGATCAGAGAGAAACTGAAATCTGAAGATATTATGTGCTGGTTTTGAAAATGTAAGAGGCCATAAGCCAAGAAATACAGGTTGCCTTTAACAACTAAAAAAGGCAAAGAAATGGATTCTCTCTGCAACCTAGTATCTCCAGAAGGACTGTAACCCTGACAACAAATTGACTTCAGGATTTGACCTCCAGAACTATAATACAATAATACTTTTGTATTGTCATAGCCATTAAATTTGTGGTAATTTGTTATAGCAACATTATGAGACTATTACAGTGATATAACATATGTAAGTTTACAATCATGTAATTTTGAATTTCTCATTAAATAATTAAGTCAACCACTATTTAATTTGCTACTGCAACATAAGCACATACTAACATCTTCCAAAAGCAAGTTAACTCTATCCATTAATTTATATACTCATATATTAGTAAAAACTATTTAACACCAGACAATTTGCTTCAGTCTAATACACAATGGGAGATGAGTTTTTATCTGATCATTGACTCTAGCAAAGCAGAAAAATATTATGTTAAACACATGTTAACTTCCTTGGTTCACATGTAAACAAAAATACATTTTAGGAATCACTTGATGATTATTATATTTTTGTGCATTTAAAATTCTGTAGCACTTATTGGTGACATTTATTTGTTTAGGATATAAAGATTATACCACCAATGTGACATTTTAATTGTGTATTTTTGTATAGCAGCTTTAGTATAAAACAATAATTCTATTTTAAATAAAGCAATATAAGCATTTAGAAACAAAGAAAACCAAAGGCCAAGATATATTAAAAATTTTTTGATTAACTTTTAAAATAAAATACCAACATTCACATCAGTTGGCAAATTGACCAGAGTGTTTTAATAGCAATATATAATGTTGAAAATGTTTGAGGGACATAGTTGCATTCCTTTACTTATATTTCTGTTTAAAATATTGATAGAGTTTCTGTAGTAAGCAATTTAAATATATTTATAAAGGCCTCTTAAATAGTTTTTATTTTTAGTTTTAGTGACTTAGCTGAATTATTTAAAATATGCAAAATATTGATGTAAAACATGCTAATTATAATTTTATTAAAACAGTAATTGGAAGATAGTCAAAATAGCATTAGTTAAACCGGACATGAAATATTCATAACAGATATTTTTTACTTTTAAAAACTAAGTTCTTGAAAAATAAATAATGATAGGAAAATAATATGTCATATAAATGTATAAAGTTTAAAATATGACTAATATTAAATACACTTCAAACCATTTAACATTTAATATCAATTAACATTAAGCTAATATTAATAGCTAACTTTTATTATAATATTAAATTAACATTAATTATAGCTAACATTTAATATGAGGGAACTTCAAAAAGTCCATGGAAAATAAAATTAAAAGATAAAAAAAAAAAAAAAAAAAAAAAAACACTTTATTTCTCAACATATGCTTCATCAAGTTTAAGTTACTTTTGTACCATAACGATAGCAGTCATTTAGTTCATCCCTAAATAATTGAGGTCTCAGGAATTTAAATATATCAATGCAATTTTTTTTTACCTTATTAATTAAAATGTTGCCTTTTAC
Source organism: Theropithecus gelada (assembly GCF_003255815.1). Classification (NCBI taxonomy): domain Eukaryota; kingdom Metazoa; phylum Chordata; class Mammalia; order Primates; family Cercopithecidae; genus Theropithecus; species Theropithecus gelada. The sequence goes on from NC_037672.1 coordinate 78,102,092, forward strand.
TGATATTTTTAAGACTATGAAAAAAAAGAAGTTAGGAGTCAAATTAGGACTCTAAGGTGTATGCATAATGGTTTCTCACCAAAACTCTCACAAAATTGCTCTCATTTGAAGAGAGATATAAACAGAAGCACAGCTGTGGTGGAAAAGAACTCTCTGGTGAAGCTTTCCTGAGCAATTTTCTGTTAAAACTTTGACTAACGTCTGAAAACACTCTCATAATAAGTAGCTGTTACTGTTATTTGACCCTACAGAAAGTCAGCAAGCAAAGAGCCTTAAACATTCCAAAAAACTGTGGTCATGACCTTGCCTCTTGACTTGTTATCTTTTGCTTTGACAGGATCAAATCCACCCTGTTGGCAGCCATTGCTTTCTTTGTGCTTTGCCTTCACAATCACACTGGCAAAGCTATGTTCCATCTCTTGTTAAAATCATTCAAATAAATACTTCCGAATCTTGACCACACTTGTTTAAAATTTCCATTGAAGGCTCTTTTATCTGTGGCTAGTTTGAGGACGGTTTTGGCACCCTTCAGCTGGAAGGTTTGGTCAACTTTAATTCTTCAATCAGAATTCTGTAAGCTGGACCAATTGAGATGTTTACAGCTTTTGGCTATTGTTTCTGCTATTTATTATCATTCCTCTTCAATTAGGGCACAAACAAGATACATTTATTTCCTTGCAAATTCATGCAGATGGTCTGTCACTGTGGGCTTCATCTTCAGCATCATCTTGTCCCTTCTTAAAATGAGTTATCCGTTTGTAAACTAATAATTTATTTGGGGGATTTTATTAATAAACTTCTTATAAAACATCAGTGATTTTACTGTTATTCTACCCAATCTTCATATAAATTTCATATTTGTTCTTGTTTTAATTTTAGCAGAATTCATGTCGACCTGACAGGAGTTCTTTTCAAGCAGCTGTCTTATCATTCTTAGTGTCTCAATCTAGATTCAGTTCAGACATATTTTAATAAATTAGTATGAACTTGCTACAAGAAAATGTTGAAATCCATCCACAGATTTGTTTTTCATAATAAACATCTTGCATGAACTTTGTGAATTTTCTTTGTATTATAAATTATTATTTAATTTACATAGATACAATTAATGTAATAACTGTACTGAACTAGAGCTATAGTCTTAGACCTTAGGCCAACCTAATAATCACTTTCTAATAGTCACCAAGGGACCTTCTTGGAAGCTCTAATTTGGAAGCTCTAAAGAATCAGTCACTCTTCTTGGAAGCGACTAGTTTATTTTCAGTCGGTGTTAATATGCTCTCCCTTTTTTGACAGGTTACCAAAAAGTAGCAACTTGTAGTACCATACGAGAAAGATTAACTAAAATGAGATTTATTATTCTTACTTATTCAAGTGTTTAATTACCACAGATCAAGAAATTTTTTTTCCACAGAAAGTTATGATGTAGTTTGGATGTTTGTCCCTACCAAATCTCTTGTTAAAATACAGTCCTCAATGTTGAAAGTGGTGCCTGGTGGAAGGTGATTAGATCAGAGGGGCAGATCCTTCACTAATGGCTTAGCACCATCCCCTTGGTGATAAGTGAGTTCTAACTCAATTAGTTCACAATAGATCTGGTTGTTTCAATGAGTCTGAGACATCTCCTTTCTCTGTCTTGCTCTCTCATTCACCTTCTGGGGTAGTTGTTCATGCTTCACCTTCTGTCATGAGTAAAATTTCCCTGAGGTCTCAGCAGAAGCTGAGCAGATGCTGGCACTATGCTTCCTATATAGTCTGCAGAACCATAAGCCAATTAAACCTCTTTTCTTATAAATTACCCAGCCACAGGTATTTCTTTATTGTAATGCAAAAATAGAGTAAGATAGGCTACTTGCCTTGCGCTTTCTGATTGCATCATACAGCCTATATGTGATCACTCAGGAAAACAGATACATTCCTTCTCCTTGTGGGATTTTATCTCTGTGAAAGTGTGCATCCATGACAAATAAATACATGCAAGATTTCTGCTTCTCTTATATTATATATTTAGCAAGTGATATATGTATACATGTTTGAATTTATTAGCATCTCTCTGCCCTTAAAAAAGACTTAAAGTTTCTCAATAGTTACCATAACTCTTCTCATACAACAGTCAGTGAATACACAATTTAGACATTCTTCTGAGTTTTGGACAGGGATTTTAAATTTAATATTTTTAATATTGAATCTTCTTACCCACCACTTCTCTTCACGTAGTATGTAAGGCCTTTTCTTAATTGTTTATCAGGTTCATCCTTTGTCCCTAGTGTTTTATGCTAAATTTATCAATCCTGCCAAAATACTTGTAATTTCTTAAGTGAGCTATGGTGTCTTGTTCATAGACTTTGTAAATGTTGTTACTGTACCAGCAATTCATTCTTCCACCAATTATTAAGAAACTATTAGGTGTCCTGTATTTTGGTAGTTAATGAGAAGACTAACTCCTATCTATGTCAATAAGACTTTTTTATTCTTTCAAAATGTAGCTTAATTATTAACTCCACCAGAAAAATAATTTATTCTACTACTGTTCTTACCAATTTGTTTGTTTGTTTTGTTTCTCTGAACTCCCACATATCCATATCCTGGGAATATTTCTACCACAATAGTTATCATATTGTTTTATAATATTTGTTGTTTGTTCTTCTTCAATTTGAATAAATTATTACGATTAAATCTATTTCTCCACCCAGGTCTAATTCTTAAGCTTATTAAATAAAGTTAATCTTGAGATTCATTCACACAATTAAGCAATCATAAAATCAAGGCATTAAAAACAGATAATGTAAATGCAGCATTTTGGAAGTGCATATTGATTACGTTTATATGATCATTTTACACTTTCAAAAAATTTTCTCTCTACTTTTTTGAATTAAGTCACTACATATTACCAATGTACCTAGTCCTTTCACACAGGTACTACCCCAGATTGAGGATATACCTTGATAATTTGTTTTAAATTAAGATCTCAACTTTGCTTGCGTGTTTGTTTGTTTTTGTGCCCATATATGGTATATTTAATTATTTCTGGCATGTCAGTGTCATGGTCATGACTTTGGCCATGGAATTTCTCTATCATTAATTCAAAACCATAATAAAATATTATAAACCAATTTTTAGATAACTAATTTTAAAATCTTAATGATGCCATTTTAAAAAATATCACTTATGTATAATGCATGGTTTAATAGCTCTGTAGTGGACAGAGATATAGGAAAAAAATCTGTCTATGGCTGTGCTGTTATCTATATTATATTATAAAAAGATCCTTTCCTGACTAATAAATGGAAAATTACATTTTAGTAGCAGTACATGCCAATCTAATGTACTTTCAAACTATCCCTTCATGACCACAAAATTGAGGGAAACAGCATATTTTAAAACTTGGCTCATGATGGCAGCTCTTCACTAAAAGCTAATTATTCTGGAATATTCTGGTACTAAAATGAATCACAACTGCTCCTCATCCACTGGAGTCTCATGAAACACTTTCAAGGCAGAAATGCAGTTTAGTTGAAATAACCAAAGGAATAAATGCTCCCCCTGAACCCAGTTTAACAAATATCGTGGTTGCCATCATGCTTATGATGCTGCTTTGCTCTGCAAATTTTCTTTTAAAATTTGCAGAGTGTTTGGAATCAAACATGGTTGGTTTTATTAAACTAGAAATGCAACATTAAAGATTTCAAATGAATTTATACCACAGCATTGTTTTTCAATGATGCTCAAAAAAATTATCACAAATTATCAGATCAACATTAACTTATTATTTCTTATATTTTATGTTTCATTTTTATCTTTTGTACTGCTTGAGAGTCATACTGAAGTGCCCATGTTGATTACACCGTTGTTTAATCGTAGTTAGACTTTGTTGCTTCCTAGAAGCTTTACAAATAATTTTTTTCAGAATTATCAATTGGTAGGGATTACTTTTTATATAATTATATTTCTTATTTTAACATATTCAAATATATTTAAAAGCAAATAATCCAAGTTTTCTTTCTTTTTTTAAACTCATCATTTTTTTGTGACACATTTTTTAGGGAAATTACATGTTAGGAACGTATACTGATGTATATTGACATCCTGTTTAGGTGCTCTATATGCATTATTCCAATCTACCCTTAAAATCAGTACAGTAGATATTGGGTTGTAAGTTTGTGTGAAAAACATGACATTTAAAATCTTGACAATGTTACACTATGATAGGAGAAAACAAAGTAAAGATCTAAACCCAACTTTGAGTACTTGATCATCTCAATAAATGCATTTGGAACATTTAGAATTGTTATTAGTGACATTATTTTGAAAGCCCCCTTCTTAAGAATAGAAAGCAAAAGTTGTGTTCCCTAGACTGAATTTGACATTCTTATTTTTTTTCGGTAACTTCAATTAGATGCCTTCAGCAAAATAAGAAGATATCTCATTATGTTTTACATTTCAAGCTTTTCTTGAAAAGGTAATGTGTGGCAATACAAGGCAACAACAGAGTCATTATCTCTGACAATATATGTGGTCTGCAATTTCCCCATTCCAGCAAGCACTTGTTCACCTCACTTATTTCCCTCCATGTTGTCTTGTAAGCATCTCCTTGTGTTAACATCCATTGCTTCTTCCAGAAATCATTCACCTTATATCCACCAGATGGCAGGTTATGCTTACTTAGGTATGTAGAAAAAGGGAGATAAATTGGATAAAGTTTATGACTTTAAAATTTAAATACAAAATTGAATAACTCAATTTGGCAGCATTTCGGCATTATTCTCATATTCCATGTTTTGTTATACAGTGTTGGAAGACAATCAATTCTAATTTTGTTTCCATTGTGGTCATAAACTGAAACTATTTGGAAAAACCAGACAGAAGAAGAAAGAAAGAAGGAAGAAGGAAGAAGGAAGAAGGAAGAAGGAAGAAGGAGGAAGAAGCAGAAGCAGAAGCAGAAGCAGAAGCAGAAGCAGAAGCAGAAGAAGAAGCAGAAGAAGGAGAAGGAGAAGGAGAAGGAGAAGGAGAAGGAGAAGGAGAAGGAGAAGGAGAAGGAGAAGGAGAAGGAGAAGGAGAAGGAGAAGGAAGCATAAAGAAAATAGAGACAGAAGAGAAGCAAGAAAGAGAGACAGACATAGAGAGAAGATAGCATGAAAACGCTTTCATATTTATAGTTCTCCCAAAGGCTACAACACTACTTTTTCTGTTGCTTGATGATTTGGGACAATGAACCACAAGTTATTTTTTTTTTTTTAATTTATTAACAAATAAAAACATTGACAAGTATAGGAAAATATGGGGCTGGCGTATGTAGTTATTAGGGGTCCAAAGTTGAAGGCTGTTTAAACTATAGTGACCTAACCATTGCATCAGTATTGTAAGTTCAGTTAATCAATTATATTTTATACATTAATACTATATTCAGTAACTGAAATGAAGTAGAGAATCATTGTCAACTATGAATTAAATGTCTCATTACTAAATAATACATTAATGAGCATAATGGTTAATTCTGATTACTATTTTTAAGGAACTTTTCTTGGTATGTTCTATATTTTGATTAATTGACTCTTTATAAAATTATGCATGATTAATTATATTATTTTCTCCACTTTTAAGTTGAGAAAATTAAATACAACGATGTTAAGTAGAAACCAGGGATAAGTCCACAGGTTTCTAAGGTAGGAAATAGCAGAGCTGGCTTAATACTCTGAAGCTCAAGAGCTCCTGATTCTAATTACTATTCTGCTACTTATTGTGAATCACTTCATCTTCAAAATGAACTACATTTCTTAATGGATAGAAATAAAGACTGAAATTAGCATCCACCAAAATCGTAATGTTGATACTCTATGGTTTGTGGCACTATAAATTACTTTATTTGTGCCTGTGTGTGCCTGTGTGTGTGTATGTGTCTGTTTGAGATTTTCAAAATTGGTAAAATAAATTGTTATTTTGGGAGTTCAAATATTGAAGCATAAGTTATCAAAACATGTTTACTGAAAATGTTATTATAGTTATAACAACTTATTATGTCACGATATCTGTTAAAAATAGACATGACTGAAAGAAATTATCAAATCTTTAAAATAGTCTTGTAGTATGCTGTATTTGGAAAGGAGGTAAGATTTTTGTTAATATTTACATGTCCCATAAATGTTTATTCAACGTGTAAATAAGTAAATAATAATTAAATAATTAAAGGCACTTTAGTGTTTCATTATTATTTGTAAACACAAAGAGAAAAGAAACAGAAAGAAAACTGATATCACTAACAATTTAATTAATATATTATGTAGCACATACAATATAATTGTATTTTCTATAATTTTAGATTTATTTAAAAGCATAACTCTAGTTTTGATGACTGATAACATCAGATGTTGAGATAAATAAAAATAGCCTCTGCTCTTATTTATATTGATATAGATTGCATGTTGTCCCTTCCCCAAATCTCATGTCAAAATGTAATCTCCAATGCTGCAGATGGGGCCTGGGTGGGAGGTCATTGGATCATGGGGGAAGAATTCTCATGAATGGTTTAGTATCAACCCCTGGTACTGTCCTCATGATCGTGAGCTCTCTGAAATCCGTTTATTTTAAAGTGTGGGCCCCACTCCTTCCCAGCATTCTCTTGCTTCTACTCTGGCCATGTGAAATGCCTGCTTTCCCTTCAGTCTTCTGCCATGATTGTAAGTTTCCCAAGGCTGCTCCAAAAGCTGACGAGATACCAGCATTATGTTTCCTTTATAGCCTGCAGAACTAGCAGCCAATTAAACCTCTACCCAGTGTCAGGTATGCCTTTATCACAATGCAAGAACAGCCTGACATAGAAAATTGGTACCATGGAATGGGTCATTGTTATAAAGATACCTGAAAATGTGGAAGCAGCTCTGAAAGTCAGTAACAGGAAGAGACCGGAAGAGTGTGAAGGGGGCAGATAAGACAGGAAGATGAGGTAATATTTGAAACTTCTTAGAGACAGGTTAAATTATTGTGACCAAAATGGTGATAATGATATGAACAGTAAAATCTAGTCTGATGAGGTCTCAGATGAAAATGAGGAATGTATTGGGAACTGGAACAAATGTCACATGTATAATACCTTAGCCAAGAGCCTGGATGGACTGTGTCCATGCCATAGGGCTATGTGGAAATTTTCACTTGAGAGTGATAATTTAGGGTATCTGGCAGAAGAAATTTCTAAGCTGCAAAACATTCAAGATGTGGCCTGGCAGCTTCTAACAACCTACACGTATAAGGGAGAAAACAAATTACTTAAAACTGGAGTTTATATTTAAAAGGGAAGCAGAACATAAAAGTTGAACAATTTGCTGGCTGGTTATGTGGTTAAATAAAAAATAAAGAATTCAACAGGGCTCTTGAACAACTTGCTAAAGAAATTTGCATAAAAATAAGAAGACAAGTGCCAATAGCTGAGACAATGGGAAAACTGCCTTAAAGGTTATTTTCAGAGATTTAAGAGGCAGCCCCTCTCATCACAGACCCTGAGGCCTATGAGGACACAATGGTCTCCTGGGCTGGGCCCAAGGTCCTGCTGCCCAGTGCAGTCTGGGATCATGGCTCCCTGCATCCCTACCTTCTAGCTTCAGCTGTGGTTCAAAGGGCCCAGGCACAGCTTGAAGCACAGCTCCAGACGGTGGAAACCATAAGCCTTGGCAGCTTCTACAAGGTGTGTTGCTAAGTCTGTATGTGCACAGAGTGCAAGAGTGAATGAAGCTTGGGAACCTCCACGTAGATTTGAGAGGATGCATCAAAAAGCCTGGGTGTCCAGGCAGAAACCTGTTTCAGGGGTGGAGTCCTCAAGGAAACCTCCACTAGGGCAGTGTATAAGAAAAACATGGGGTTAGGGCCCCCATACAGAGTCTCCACTGGCGCACTGCCTGGTGGAGCTGTGAGAAGAGGGCCACTGTCCTCCAGACCCATGAATGGTAGATAGATACACCAGCAGCTTGCATGCTTAGTGTGGAAAAGCCACAGACACTCAAGAACATTTAAGAGCAGCCTCCGGGGTGGAATCCTTCAAAGCCACAGGGACAGAGGTTCGGAAAGCCTTAGGAGCCCACCCCTTGAAGCAGTGTGCCCTGGATGTGGAACATTGAGTCAAAGGAGATTATTTTGGAGCCTTAAGATTGAATGGGTGCCCTGATAGTTTTCTGAACTGCATGGGGGCCTGTACCCCCTTTCTTTTGGTCATTTTCTCTTATGTGGAATAGGGATGTTTACCCAGTGCCTATATACCTCTTGCATCTTGGAACTTTTTCTTTTTCTTTTTCTTTTCTCCTTTTTTTTTTTTTTTTTTTTTAACAGGCTCATGGGTGGAAGAGACATGTGATTTGGGAGGGGTCAGGGAAGGAATGATATACTTAGGACAACATCCCTGCCCAAATCTCATGTCAAAATGTATTCCCCAATGTTAGAGTTAGGGTCTGGTGAGAAGTAATTGAATCATGAGGGCAGATTTCACATGAATGGGTTAGTATCATCCTCTTGGTGCTGTCATCATGATAGTGAATGTGTTCTCTGAGATTTGGTCAATTTAATGCTTGTGGCACGTCTTACACCACTCTCTTGCTCCTGCTCTGACCATGTAAAGTGACTGCTTCCCCTTTGCCCTTTGCCATGATTGTAAGTTTTCTGAGGCTTTTTCACTAGCCAAGCCCATGCAACCATCATGCTTCCTGTAACAGCCTGCACAACCATGAGTCAATTAGCTTCTTTCTTTTTAAATTATGCAATCTCAGGTATTTCTTTATAGCAATGCAAGAATGGCCTAACATAATGTTGGAAAGAATATTGAACTAATAGTCTAAGGTTTATATTGATATTCAATTGTTTTGAAATTTACACCATTACTTCTGAATCTCAGTTTAATTATCTTCATTGCATTGCATTAAATGTGATACTGCTTGAAAGTCAAATCCTTCTCTAAGCTCTAGATTACAATTAAAGTATAAAATTGCATTACTGCTGGAATAAAACTGTTTTCATAAAAAGTTAAATTGACTAGCTTTGATTTATCTTTCTTGCTCTTAAAGAGAGATGGAGATTAGGCATTATTGTATCTTATATTGTTCTAGGCTAATTACATTTACTATTTTTCAAAGAGCAGATACTGTTCAACTGCTATTTTAGCTAAGTTTAATTTTTGCATTAAAAATATATACATATTGAGATTACTTGGACATAGGAAGGGGAACATCACACACCAGGGCCTATTGTGGGGAGGTGGGAGGGAGGAGGGATAGCATTAGGAGATATACCTAATGTAAATGACAAGTTAATGGGTGCAGCACACCAACATGGCACATGCGTACATATGTAACAAACCTGCATGTTGTGCACATGTACCCTAGAACTTAAAGTATAATAATAATAATAAATAAATAAACAAAAAATAAAATAAAAATATATACATATATATGAAGGGACTAGTTTTCTTTCTCCTACCTTGCTTGTCATTAAATCAGATTTATCACATTCAAATCCACAGTTTGCATAATTGATCCTCTTGTATTCCTACATTTAACAAAGAAAATATATCTTTCAGAGTTTTACAACAGTTAAATGTTTATGAACACACTCTGTTGTCTTAATAATACTTGATTATTTCAATCATGCACATCATAGATTATGAAAATGTCTAAAGCAATTGAAGTCATAATTTAAATAAAATACTATTTTTGCTCTAAAATATTGTTTAAATAAAATTGTATTAAAATAGGCTCACAAATTTACTCTGGAATCAAGGCTTGTGAGATAGAAACATTGTTCAGTCAGTTATTTTTCCATTTAGAAATAACTGAGCTCTTCATATTTTAGTTTTTCTGTTAATTATACATGCAATATGTAGATCATGCTTATATGACAGTAATAATTTTAATAATTCTTAGAAACATAATTCATGCTACTAATCCTAGCTTTTGTGCTATTTAAAACATTTAATTTACTTTTCTTTTTGGGAGTACTTCTGCCAGGCTGAGTCAATTTATCTAAATTAAATTTAATACACTTGTAATATTCACACCTTTAAAATTCATATTAGTATGATGTACTCAAATTTCTTCTACTTGGAGAAATTACAGATTTAATATTGTAAATTTAAACTTGAAATTGATATCAAGGTGCCCAGTCATATTTGAGACAGCCCATTTGAGAAATGTAATAAATAATTTATAGCTATTAATGTATCAGAAACATTGTGGTTCACTGAACAAAGTACAAAATTGGTGAAATGAAAAAGAAGATCTTCATCTTTATTCTTTAAGCACATGATAAGCAACAGAAATGAATTTTCTCAAACATTTCAGTTTCTTTTTGTTCTTCTAGTGACATGTAGAATATTTCGTGAGACAGAGAGCTGGTTTACATTTACTATTGAAGAGTAAACTTCTTCAACTTTGTTATTTAATCCACCACAGGTCATTAAATAGGCTCTAAATTATCGATGATTTCTTGAATTACTATAAAAGGCATATCTATCGAAGCCTCTTATTTAAAAATAAAATTTATTTTAAAAAATTACCAAGAACTGTAATGGGATTTATTTACCTGATAATTTAACATTAGAAACCTCACTACATTAAAACCTTAAAAAGTTTCATTACTAGTTTTCCGTAATTTATTTATTACATCATAAAAGAAATGCCAACATATTTGTATGTCACTTAATGTAAAAGAGAGATATCTGAAGAAATGGAAGTGCCTTTTTTAAAAACAAAAGCTAAACTTTATTAACTGATTATGTATCTTGGGGATCTTTGAAGTTGTTCACCTCTATTGTAAAGTCATATGAGTCTCATAACTTTATGGAATAGTTACTGTTATTATATTTATTTTATGGAAGATAAAACTGAGTTAGAAGCATTAGGTAAATTGCACAGCTAGTAATTATCAGGGCAATAATACACATGAAAGCATTATAATTCCAGAATCTTTGGTTTTAGGTACAATGCTTCCTGGCAAAATCCCTTTAAATTATTGAAAACAAATACTCTGAATAATGGATAGGAATGATGTACTAAATCCCACTCCCAAGTACAAATCTTTGTAATCCTCCAATACTGAAGAAAAAATAAAAGAAAAAACACTTAAAGCATGGGATTGGGTAGTAGAACACTAGAAAGCAAAAGTTGTTAGGGCAATGGTGGATCTACAAATTATATTTCAGACCCAGACTCACTCGGGCAAGGGGCACATTCACAGTTTTTGACACTGAGGTAGAATTCAGAATAAACCAACGGATGCAAACCAGAGTCATGAAAGCCTACTGTATTAGTTTCCTAGGTACGTCATTAAAAGTACCACAAAGAGGGTAGCTTAAAATGGTAGAAATTTATCATGTCACAGTTATGGACATTAGAAGTTCAAAATCAAGCTGACATTAGGTCAATCCTCTTTCTGAAGGCTCTAAACGTTTGTTTTTTGCCTCTTCCTACCTTGTGGTAGTTGCCAGTAGTCCTTATTGCTCCTTGGCATGTAGACACATCACTCCAATCTCTGCCTCCTTGGACACATGGCGTTCTCCGTGTATGTTGTTTCTCTACATTTCTTTCTAATGAGAACACCAGTCATTGGATTTAGGGGCTTACCCTAATCTAATATAACCTCATTTTAGGGCCCTATTTTCCAACTAGGTCATAGTCACAAGTACTAGAAGTAAGGATTTATGCATATCTTCTTGGGAGATACAATTCGACACACAACACCTACCACTTTTCTATAATGCACAGTATATATATGGAGAAAATTGGATTTTGTATTAATGAGGAGTAAATGAATATATATCACTGAAGATACTGAATATTTATAAGACCTATAGCTATAGTGAATATAAGACAAATATTATAGTTAATCTGTTATTTGGAGAGTACAATTTAATTAAACTATAATAATATAGAAAATATTCATTAATAATTCATTAATTCATTATAATATGTATATTATTATACATATATAATTAATATTGTATATAATATACTAATATATAAAATAATAATATTAATTCATTATAATATGTATTATGCATACATATTATATGTAAATATTATGTATATTAAATATTATGTATACATAAATATTATGTATTTATGACAATCATGAATAAACTATTCCAACTTATTGCTCAGTAGGTGGGTTTTTCTAGAGAATAAATCATTCAATTTGGATAGTACTACAAATTCTTTTTTTTTTTTTTTTTTTTGAGACGGAGTCTCGCTCTGTCGCCCAGGCTGGAGTGCAGTGGCCGGATCTCAGCTCACTGCGAGCTCCGCCTCCCGGGTTTACGCCATTCTCCTGCCTCAGCCTCCCGAGTAGCTGGGACTACAGGCGCCCACCACCTCGCCCAGCTAGTTTTTTGTATTTTTTAGTAGAGACGGGGTTTCACTGTGTTAGCCAGGATGGTCTGGATCTCCTGACCTCGTGATCCGCCCGTCTCGGCCTCCCAAAGTGCTGGGATTACAGGCTTCAGCCACCGCGCGCGGCCATCAAATTCTTAATTCTCAATTTGGATAGTACTGCAAATTGAAAGTAATTATTAACAATACTTGGAATATTAGTAAATTCAGCCAGTAAACACTAAAATAACTATTTACAAAGCTTGAGATATTAGCAAATTTGTCTGATAAATTCATTCTTATGTTAAACAAAGAATTATTTAATGTCTCATCTACTCTCTTTAAACATTCCCATCCCCGCCTTATGTCAGATAATAATATTCTCTTAGGAATCATCATTATAGACTCTTTCTTCAAATACCTGGTAATCCTTGGTTACCTAATCACACTTAAGAGTAAAGCACTGAAAAACTGATTATAAATTCTAGACTCTGAGAGGCACTTGGTTGTATGTTAGACTTTACTGTTTTTTGACCAGGTCTAGTCATTTCATTAGAGAAATTCTTAATGTTAGTATTTATAGGTCTTTATTTTGAGCTGGTTAGTTACTTCAGGAAAGAAGCTTTCAATCTCCATCCTGAGGAAGCAGCAGCCGTCAAAAACCCAGGTAGCATTCTCAGTGTTAAATGTAGTCGGAGGACTCGTTGGAAATAAACCTTTAGTTAATTCTTCAGTTTTCTATATGGGACCCTAACCATCAGCTAGGCAGATATTGCCTGAATCTAAGAGGTCTCTTATGCACGCTTCCAGACAATATATTTACTATCTTCTTCCAGGAGGAGGAAAGGGTGTCACCTCCAGTTGTGATAATGGATCTATATTTAAATTCTTCGTTTATAAAGACTTTTAACAAATCTGCACCCAAACTCTCATCTTCAGAAAGACCTAGTATTTTTAATCCTCAGTACTCTGGTACAGATTGACTTGCCTCTTGGCTTCTAGATCTGCAGATTGTAAGCTGTCAGCTTATTCTTGCCTGCTATTTTGTGCCTCTATACATCATTCAGAGAGCTTTCTTTCTGATATCTTTCCTTTACTAACCTCTTTGTGTTTGCACATTCATGTTTTTCTCTCTGTGATACCATTTCTTTATTGTTCAGAATACTCTGTTTGTGAACACAAATATTCATTCAAATATTGTAACTAATTTTTGTGGATAAAGTAAAAATATAAAATAGTGTTCATTGACAGTCCAAATTTAGTTTAGATTAATTGTAAAACCACCAATAATATAAATAGGTAGATTAGGTTTTAGAAGGAAATAATATGGAAGATTTTTTTTATTTATTTCTAACACATAGAGTATGACTAAGGAATCTTTCAAATACCAAATATTTTTAATTTTTTAATTTTATGAGTCTTAATTTTTGAATTCTTAACTTTGTACACCAAGAGGCAAGTATCATTTAATTATCCAACAGTTTCAAATGGCACTGTGAAGACAGATTTGGTCATGAGGTAAATTTAGTATTTAGCACGTAAGAAATGCAAAATATAAAGGTAAATTGCAATGCTTTAGGATACTAAATATGTTTTATAGTTAAAATAAGATTAGTATAGAAACTTAGGGACAAATAATAATGCATAGGTCTAGAACTGTTTGCAGTTATAGCACATAATTTATAATAGGGATGGTATCATTATTATAATAAATTTATGCATCAAATTTTAAATTTAAATGCATCAAGTTAAAAAATAATCTAACATGTTACATAACAGGTGGTAGATTATTTTCACTATTGCTAGAAAACTGCTTAAAGAAATACTCACATTGATTCATTGGGTGTAAGGTAATTTATTACATTTGAAAGACAAAACTTTATGCCTCAATTCTTTTCAGTATGGGCTTATCATACATAATGAAATTCATTAAATCTTTAAATGTATAATCTAAATAGAGATATTTTTTAAATAATTAAAAAATAAAACTATAGGCATTGTATTTTTAGGTGTCCATCATGAATGAGTTTTTGGATAATAATCAATTATTTTTTCAATGAAGGTTTTTAATTTTGATGCCTGCTGTTCAATTCTCTGGAGAATTCCTCATACACCTTAACTCAATTAAACCTGAATGTGACTGACCTTTAGACCCAGATACTGCATTCTGCTATTATTCAATGTGGGAATTCTTCTTCATCTGTATATGTGAAACTGCATATGCTCTCTGACCTGGAACATGTGAAACTGCACTTAGGCTCTGATCTCTGATAAACCTCAAGTACCCTATGACCTGATATAAGCCCTTCACCCCTGCAGGCAGCAGAGAAGTTCATTTCTGAAGCTACCTCCTTAGCTGAGCATGTTGTAAAGAAAAGTTTGAACACATCTTTCCATCTCTTACTAAATGCTCCTTTCCAGAACATGGAGCTGTCACTTGGATTGAGAATTAGATTACCACCATGCCTAGATCAGGCTCCTCAGTTAAGTTAGAATGTGATAGAAGTTTCTTGCATCTTCCTTTCTTAAGGACCTGAGGCTGATTTACTGAAAAATGCTTTTTAGATTTAATTACCCAGGTTTTAGATTCCTTCAATGAATTTGGCAGAGATATTAGAATAATTCTTTATCCTGTGGAGTACAAAATAAGGCCATTTTCTCCATTCCCTATGCTAACATCTAAGTTTAAATTGACCCTAGAAAATCTCAATTTATACTCCTTAAATTTGCTCTAAAACAATAAGAGAAAGAACTCAGTGCAGAGAAGTTTGATCATAACATTTATAGGCCCTGTACTTGTAGTTAAGAAACCTCATGGCAAGGCTGTGACTTTGTTCAGGACACTGGACATGATTATTATACATAATTTTCTGGTTGTTTCTGGTCTAAGGATTATTCTTGCCTGTATTCTTTCAGATGCTATTTAATGTACAATGATAGAACCTTTTTCATCTTTATTTCCTATAGCTGTACATTTTTTTAAAGTCAATATTTACTTTCTGTTTGCTTTCAGTTGAGAAAATCAAGAACATATTTGGACAGTCATGTCACAGGGATGGACCTTTATGCTTCTCTCAGTGTCTGTATAAAGATTATCTTTCATTTGAAGGACATACTATTCTTCTTCAAAATGTGGGTGATTAAATACTTTGTTCATCTTCTAAGGAAGTTGTAGTAGAAGAATCTCTTTATCTTCTTAAGAAACTTACTGAAGAGTCACTGTATCTCCAAAGATACATTGAAAATTTGCTAATCACCCATATATCATCTGCTGAATGACATCTGCAAAGCAGGTAGCTCTGAACTGACTGTTTATGGGTCACTATGAACTTTTTTCAATGAGCCACTAAGAAAGAATTTAGGATTTGTTTTTTTAATTATGAGATATAGTCATCAATTGATAACCATTTCTCTGAACTAGCCTTTTCAAAGCTGAGGTTCTGGAAAGCCAGAACTGTACTCATAATGTACTCTTCTTTGGCATCATTAAGTTTTGTGTTATTATCCACCACTATAGGACTTTCCGGTGATCATACATCCTTTCCTTTATACATAAAAGTTTAAAAATCCTTCAGCATTACCCACTCAGAAGCAAAACAATATAATAGATGCCAGCATACTGCAGAGTAATTTGGGGTGCTATAGTTAGGACATATCTACTCTCTAGACATTTCCACAGAGTTACTAGAAACTTTGGCCAATATTATCCTGGAAAATAATTTAAATTTGTTACTGCATTATGCTCTTCAAACCTTACTTATAAGTGATAGTATATATCATTTGTTCTGTCCACTTATTAATCTCTAATGACATGGAAGACACTGTCCTTTTCATTTAACTCTACCTTGATGCAACGGCTTGAACACTACCACACTAATGCAAATTTCTGATGAAATAATATCTGATAACTGTCAGTTGGCTATTTGTGAAGTCATTTGTCACAAATTGATTATTTATTTATTTATTTATTCATTTATTTATTTTGAGATGGAGTCTCACTCTGTCACCCAGGCTGTAGTGAAATTGTGTGATCTTGGCTCACAGCAACCTCCGCCTCCCGGGTTCAAGTGATTCTCTTTCCTCAGCCTCCCAAGTAGCTGGGATTACAAGCATGCACAACCACACTGGGCTAATTTTTGTATTTTTAGTAGAAATGAGGTTTCACCATGTTGACCAGGTTGGTATTGAACTCCTGACCTCAGGTGATCCACCCGTCTCTGCCTCCCAAAGTGCTGGGATTACAGGCGTGAGCCACTGTGCCCAGCCACAAATTGATATTTTAAAAGCAAAATTTGCCTTTCCTATTTTGATTCTCTTTGTAGATGATTTCTACCTCAAACAGAGCAGGAAAAATATTAAGCTGGATATATTATTACTGAATTCCAATAGATTTAAAAATTAAATGGGCTTGTAGATATTAAATTAACACAAATGGTCCTACTAATAGCTCTTACTGCAACATGTCAACTCTTCAAAGAATCATATGGTTAACATCTATAGTGAGTGTGAGTATGTGTTTATTATGGCACATGATTTTTGAGTTATAGAAGCAGAGAAGGTTTTTAACTACTAATGAAAGCCCATATCCCCCCAAAAATTGAATTTAATAGAAATTACATCATATCATTACCCTTTCTAATGGAAGAGTTGTGATTAAAATAATTTTACATAGAGAGCAACAGGCCTTCAAAACCATCAGAAATGGTTTTAGCTGGCTAGCTGACTGTTATGCTAAATAAGCTGTAGTGAACCAAATCCTTCAGTGCCCCATTAAAAAATTCAAACTCATTTGCCCATTGATTTTGTCCATGTTTTAATTGGCTTCAAGTAACAATCTTCAAAGATGGAGTAAGTTCACTGACAAAATTCGGACTGTTCTGAAAAATATGATCATCTCTTTGATGGTTAATACTGAGTGTCAGTTTAATTGGATTGAAGAATGCAAAGTACTGATCCTGGGTGTTTCTGTGAGAGTGTTGCAAAAAGAGATTAACATTTGAATCAGTGGTCCAGGAAACGCAGATCCATCTTTAATCTGGGTGGACCCCATCTAATCAGCTGCCAGTGGGTCTAGAATACAAAGCAGTCAGAAAAATGTGGAAAGGCTAGACTGGCTTAGCCTCTCAATCTACATCTATCTCCTGTGCTGGGTGTTTCCTGCCCTTTAATATTTATTTATTTTATTTTATTTATTATTAGACTAGAGTCCACTCTGATGTCTTCATTTTAGCCCAATCACTTTTGTAAAGACCCATATTTCCAAATAAGTTCATGTTCTCTGGTGATGGGTATTAAGACTCCAGCATATCTTTCTGAGGGGCACATAATTCAACCCATAATAATAGCCTACTAAAAAAATAGTCTGCAGTATTCATCAACAAGTTTATGAAAATAATTATAATTTACCTATTTGCTAAAAAATATTAAATTATAAATGGTTATTGCATATCCACCATCAATACACTTTACTAAAGTGCCAGATATTTTTGTCCAAATTATTTTACAATTCTGAATTCTAATTGACATGTAATAACCACAAAGTTTAGAAAGTATTGAGACACTTTCTGCTCAACTGAAACACACAACATCTTGCCTGAATGACAGCTTTGGAGCTTTGGTAGTAGTGGATGCAGTAATAGATAGAAGGGTAAGAGATGTTTCACAGTGACGTGATTTTTCTGGTTTTATTCCTTTTCTAAGCAGTTTACCTAGACCCATATAGAAGAAGAAAGACAGAGATAATTCCGAGATTATGTATAAACAAGATGTGGTTGGTCTACGAGGCTTAAGAACAACCAGGCTTATATTTTGTTGATTTATTTGTCTGTTTAATTAATAACGTTTATTTTTTAGAGTAGTTTTGCACTAACAGTCAAATTGAGCAAAAAGTAGAGTTTTCACACCACATACCCTGCCCTGCCACACACACAGCTTTCTCAATTATAAATGCACATTGATATTCCATACCACACCACTAATGGGATATATCTCATATATATATATATATATATATATATATGAGTTTATTAACTTTGAGTATTAAACTCACATGATCACAAGGTTCCACAATTAGCCATCTGCAAGCTGAGTAGGAAGGAAGCCAGTCCAAGTCCCAAAGCTGAAGTCCTTGAAGTCTGTGAAAAAGGGGAGGGAGAAATTTGGACACTGATACAGAGTTGCATAGGGGAAAGACAATGTCAATAGACATGGGGTGAAGACTGCCATCTAAACGCCAAAGGGTCATGCATTCAACATATCCTGCCCTAACAGTCCTCAGAAGGAACCAACCATGGGCATATTTTGACTTTTCCACGTTTAGCCTCCACAATTTTGAGACAATAAATTTTTGTTGTTCAAGCCACTCACTCTTTGGCACTTGGTTATGGAAGTGTTATCCAACTAACATAGCCATAGATAGTTTTATCTTTGTGCAGATTTTGCCTACATTCATCATAGCATAAGAATTAAATATTTGTATTAAGGATTTAGCAAACCAAATGCTACACAGATCCATATATAAAACATTTGACATGTTTAAGTAGGAAGAAACAATTGAAAAAAAATATATATATACACACATATGTATATATAATCTTTCTTCCTTTTGTTTCAGAGCTATCACTCATCATTACCTCATTAGCTGTTTCATCTTGTGTTAATATTTTTTTTTTTCTCCTCCTCTCTCCAACCACTGAGTATTCTGGAGTTCAGCTGATATGTTTCCTTTCTCTGCTTAATAGTTAGAACATCTTATTCTACATGATATACATATGCAACTTATATATTCATTTTCCCCTAGAGAATCTAATGTAATTTTCCCCATAGCTCTTTAAGTGGCAACTCTTATCATTTCAGTCACTTATTTAAAAATCTTGTAGTTATCCTTAACATGCTCTCTCTCTCTCTCTCTCTCTCTCTCTCTCTCTCTGTCTCTGTCTCTGTCTCTCTCTTCTGACCTCACATTCATTCTGTCAAAACATCCTTCAGGTTGAACCTTCAAATATATCTCTATTCTTACTACCACTTACCACCTTCTCTTTTTTAATGCTGATCCACATAATTGTCATGTTGTGCCAAAATATTGCAGTGACTTACCATCTGGTTATTCTACTTCTATGAGTATTCCTCAGGCATTTTTTCTGTCAAATAACTACAAGAACTCTTATAAAATTTAAGGCATATTATGTCACATTTCTGTTTACAACTATATAATGTCTTTTATTATCACTATATTAAGTAAGTCATAGGTCTTACTAGGACCTCTAATGTTCTACATCATCTAACGCTGCTGTAATTTGCTGATATAATTTTCTACAACTTGCTTTTTCATCTTCCTGGAACATATTTTCCCAGATGTTTATAAGATCTATTTTTTCTGTTCTTTTAGATTTCTAATTGAAGTCACCTAATGAATGAGACCTTACCTGACCACCCTATATAAAATAGACACCTTCACCCAACAGAAACAAACCAACCTTATTTTCCAACATCGTACTTGTTCTTCAGGGTATACTGCCTATTTACATGATTCTTGCTTTTTTCATCACTGATATATAAACATCATGAAATGGATTTTAGTTTAGTTTTGTTTTTCCTTGATGTAACCCCAGTAATTGGAAGGTTGCAGCTCTGCTAACCCACGGTAAACATGAGATGACTCAATAAGTAAATCATACCATCTTATGAATTTAAGTTGATGTTTGGGATACTAGGACCTAGGAGGCCTTACAGAAAAATAATACTCTTTTATTGTAGGCATTTAAAAATATAATAAAGTGTCAACATTTGTGTTATTTTTATGCTCCAATATCTATAATTGTCAAAATTTTTAGTGTAATAAATAGAAATGAGACTTTCTCATTCATTTCTAATGAAATGATATTTTTCTTCTTTTAAAATAATTAATTTGATATCCATTTTGGATTAAAATGTTATAAGAGTTGTACAAATGTTCTAGCTCAGTCAGAAAAAATAATTGTCTAAAATGGTATGTAAACTAATTTACAACCAAGGTTTTAATACAGAAGTCTACATAAAATATAATACAAGACATGTGAAAATCAAGTTTTACACAAATGTAAAAGCATATAACACTTCTTAGATTAAAATATTCAAATATAAGGATAAGCATTTAAAATAATTGCATTTGAGGAATTTGTTGAAAGTCCTAATGCCAGAGATGTATAGCAAAATGTAAGAAGGTAAGGAAAATAGAGGAAGTGTTCTATTCTGACACTTTCTGGATTGGATTGAGTAGCTTTAATAATTTTGCCTTGCTCTTGAGCATTATATATGAGGAAGTTGGCTAGAAGAACAATGTCAGTTTATGCTAAAGTGATGGAGTTAATGATATGAAAATAATTTTACCTATAATATATTCAGAAATAGTATTTTAGCTACATTCTAATAATAATATAGTTAAAATTATAAAAATGCAATAAGTAATTACTTTGTTTAGTGTGTTCATATCTGTTCAGTGCTTTGCTTATGCAGCGTCCTAGTGAGAAGCACACAATTATTATTCCCATTCTTTTTAAATGAGGAAATTGATAATAACAGAATTCACACAAATATAAAGTGGGGGAGCATGGATGCCCTCAGTAAATATATGGCTTCTGGGTTCCACTTATTTTTCAGTAGACTTTTGTTGTGAGTTATCATAATAATTCCAAATGAATCATGCAAGTCTCTTTCTACACATTTTAAAATGTGATATAACTGCTTCCCTGTGAAGAGGTATATTCTCCTACATCCTTCAGAATCCAGGCTGGCCTTCTGGCTTGCTTTGATCAAGAGGAAATGGTTTCGGAGTTGAAGTTTTGGAATCTATAACTTTGTAGGCCTCCCAACATTAACTTTTTAAATTCTAAAACTTTTATATTATGCTGATGCAATTAAAAAGAGAACTAGTCTAAACTACTAAAGGGGAACCAAATTTTTCCACATGAAAATAAGCACTACTGCCAGACATGCCTGTGAGAATCTTTCAGAAACTAGATTCAGAGTAAAGATGTCAATTGATTGTGGAAGAATCACTCCCCCCACACACAAAAGTACACACAATCACAAAATAAAATGCATCAGAGTTGTTTTATGCATTTAGGATGCGAGATGGTTTGTTCATAACAATAGCTAAAATATCTGCAATGGTAAATGAAGTATAAATAAGATGGAGAAAATTATAATTATTACCAAATCACTATATATGTCTCCATGTGCCTATCTTAGGTATTTAAATTCTTTATGATTTCAATACATATATTTTCAATGATTTCCCTCTTTTTTACCATTATAATAAAATCAATTTTCATAATTCTTATAGTACACTAGGTCTTAGCCACTCATGTGACTCAGAAATACTTCTGATAGGAGAAGGAGGCAGAGAAACTGTAGACAGACAGGGGTGGGTCCATGGCAAAACCCCACCTTCAAGCCAAAAAGCCTCAAACCCGTGGCCCAAAGTGAGTAATTCTATCCCTGTTTGCCCATTCTCTCCTGTTTGGTTCTTTCTTAATAACGTATTTTTACCAATCAAATGTTGCCTTTTCCAAAACTACCTATGGCTCGCCTCATGCCCCGCCGTCCTATACCTATGAAGACTCCACACACTGCCTGTAGAAGCGAAGAAGCAGCTGGACGTCAGTGAGAGGCAACTTACTTTAGAAGAGAAAGCCGGAGAGGCAACTAGACTTCAGGGGAGAGTGACCTGCCTTTCCCATTCCTTTCCTGCTCCATTCTCCACTGAGAGCTCCTTTCATTACTCAGTAAAATTCTCTGCATTCGCTGTCGGCGGTGGCTCACGCCTGTAATCCCAGCGCTTTGGGAGGCCCAAGTCGGCGATCCTCAACTCAGAAGATCCAGACCATCCTGGTTAACACGGTGAAGCTTTGTCTCTACTAAAAATACAAAAACATTAGCTGGGCATGGTGACATGTGCCTGTAATCCCAGCTACTCGGGAGACTGAGGTAGAAGAATCGCTTGAACCCGAGAGGCGGAGGTTGCAGTGAGCCGAGATCATGCCACTGCACTCCAGACTGGGCGAAAAGAACGAGACCCCATCTCGGTAAAAAAAAAAAAAAAAAAAAAAAAATTCCGCATTCACCGTCCCTCAATTCATCCATGCGACCTCATTCTTCTTGGGCACTGGATAAGGGTTCAAGACGCACCAAGTGTGAGTACCCAAAAACTCTGTCACACTGGCCCTTTGTTCTCACTGGGAGAAGGCAGCCACACCACACAATGAGACAAAGGGCCCACTGAGCTGACAACACACGCTGTCCACAGTGTGGACAGTGGAGCTAAGAGAGCATTGTAACATGCCCTCAGGGACCTTGGGGTTGTAGACCTCCCCAACTAGAAGCTGGTACAGGGCCTGCATGGAGTTTACCCCTGCTGGTGTGAAAGTGGCTGGCCAGTTCCCTCACTTGTTTGCTCACATGCTGCCTCCCGTAAGGGGTTGTGTGTAGTAGGCTGAGTATAGGGGCAGCCATCGAGAGTTCAACAAAGGAGTCAAGGAAAAATCCTGCATCATTTCTACATTAAATATCTGTTTAATCATTATATCTTCATCTTCACTATAATTTTTTTGCCTTTATTTCAAACTTGATTTTCTAACTTTAGGTCTAAACTCAACTTTCTAACTTATTTTATTTTCAGCTCTACCCGGAAGGGTGATCCTTTATTGCAGTTAGAAGTTATAAAATTTTCAAGTGCTTTAATAAAAGCTTATAACGTAAATAGTTCTATTCATCAAAGTGGACTGGGCTAGACTAACAACATATTCTGCCTCAATCCAACCATCCTTGGCATATTAAATAATTGCAAGTTGGCTCTCTACCATCAAAAAAAGCTGATACAAATGCAATCCTCTTTAATGATTGGCTTCTACAGTTACCATGGAAATCTCCATCACAACCATGTGCAAGAAAAAAGTTTCTTAAAAGGTTTAGATGTAAATAACACACATTGTTTCTGCCTATTTTTGTTGATAAGAAGTATCTGCAATTGCAAAGATACATCTTATTCTGATACCCTAAAAAACCTAATTTGGCTGTGCCCAGAGAGATGTGGGCACCAATTTTTGGTAAACAACTAAAAAAGTCTGCTACTGTTATTTTAAGTAATGTTAAATTTATACTAAGCACAAATAAAAGTCTTTGATTTTTTCATTCGAGGTGACAGCAATATAAAAAATGTTGAAGGATTTTTGGTTGTTGTTATTCAACTAATTATTTCACAATATATATCTTCTAACATTTTTCTTAAATTTCCCATTTCACAATACATATAAACGAAGCACCGTTTAAATTTTTGCTTAGAAACTTCTTCAAGTCAATTATTGTAATAATTTTAAAAGTTTTTTGTCAAAGCCAAAAGGAATCTAAAGAGATGTAATGAGTAAATGTAATGTCATATCCTGAATGGGATCTTTAACAAACACAAAGGCATTAAGTAAAAAATAAAAATGTTGTTAAAAAGTATGAATTTCAGTTAATAATAATGTATCAATACTTGTTCATTAATTGTGAGACATTGCCATGAAGAAGTACTATATTAACAACAGGGGAAACTGGGTATTCTTTATATAAGATAATCTTTATTCATTATATAAGATAATCTGTACTTTATGTATAATTTTTCAGTAAATCTAAAACTATGCTGAAATTAAAATTTGACTAAAAAGGTAAAAAGTAAACCTATATAGTCTCATATAGAGAAATATTGCATAAAATATGTCAATACTCTTAATTATCTTGCAATGTATTCTAAACATAATTTCAATAATTTTGTAAATATAAGAGAAAGCTGTTTAATAAATGCTGTCATTCCATAAACATTATCAATGTAAGGAATTTATTATAATTCCAGGAAAATTTCCAAAGACATTTATTTAATTTGCATTCTTTATTTTCTATATTTAAATGTGTAACTTGAAGTTCTTTATTTTTTGTTTTCTGTTTTCTCTAGAGTACCTAATAAGAACTATTTCTGCATTGTGATTTTTTTTACAGAATATCTGTTTTCCCTTTAGAAATTTTATTGTAAAAACTGCAATGGTTAGCTGGAAGTATTTGTACAGAACCTTATTTTTTGACTATTGGCTTGGAGCTACTCGGGAGGCTAAGGCAGGAAAATGACTTGAGTGTGAGAGATTGAGGCTGCAGTGAGTCATGTTTGTATCAATGCACTCTAGACTGGATGACAGAATAAGATCCTGTCTCAAAAAAAAAAAAAAATCCATTTATCTCTGAATTGTTATGATATTTGTAATTTTCTACAAGTAATATTGTATTTTTAATTTTATTTAAAAAATCTGCAATTTATAGATTTTAAATTAATCGATGATCTCAAATAAATTTTATCCTACATTTAAATATTGATATTTTAAAATAGGAAATTGCCTGCCAGGAGAGGTGTCAGAACTCCAGCAATGAGGAAAGCGATTTGCTCATGGGTAGTAAGAATAATTTACCCACAGCTGCAGAGTTTTACAAAGGTACGTTTTATTTGGACAGAAAGAACAGTGTAGAAGTGTGCAGTGGGACACTTCAGCAAGAGAGGACTGTGCACAAAAGGATGGATTTTTCCTTAGGGATACTTATGGACGTTAAAGTGGGAGCTTAAGGGTAATTTGGACCGTATTAGTCAAGTAGATGATGATAAATCATTACATTTGTAGACATTTTGGTGTCTTGATGTCAGCAAAGGTTGCATAATGAGTTTCTACATGCATGCATTCCAGAGATGTATAGAAATTCTAGTTACTTATTAGCATCTCTTAATTAATGTTTAGGAAAGAAGCCTGGTACTAGATGCCAGCTTCAGGGAATAGGAAAGTCCAATTGTTATAGGAAAGGGGTCCAGATCCAGACTCCAGGAGAAGATTTTTGAATTTTGTGCAAGAAAGAATTCAGAGTGAGTGCACAGCGTGAAGTAAAAGCAAGTTTATTAAGAAAGTAAAGTAGTGAAAGAACAGCTACTCCATAGACAGAGTAGGGCCTTCCTGAGAGTAAGAGGAGGAACACATCTGCCTTAGGTACAATGCTCATATATACGGGGAGATGTGCTCTGTTACAAGGGTTTGTGATAAAGGATTAATTTCATTATTTACTGTATTTTTCAAAAATCAATATTATTATCTTTAAAGCAATATTAGGAATGCCTTTGTTCTCCAGATGTCAGGATATCTGGACACTCCTAAGTCTGGATTTGTTTAGTAAACATTATTAATTTGTTCCCTTAACCAACATCTAGAGGTTAGGAATTCCTGACTTTCTGGGAATGCAGCCCAGCAAATCCCAGCCTCATTTTCCTAGCCATCACTCAAGATGGAGTCAGTCTGGTCCAAAAGCCTCTGACATATCTATTTATAAATTCCTCAAATAAGGAGTTTTGCCTCTGGATGATCTGCTTTATAGCCACCAGGGGATCTTTGCTCTCCTCTTTGATTAAAAGAGGAAATATCAGAAATATACTGAGCGGCATGAATTATTTAAATGACCATTAAAAACCCTTGAGTAACAGAGGAAATATAGAAGAGTTAATAAATTACCTTGCTCAGAACCCATTTATCCAGTAACCAACAAATTATTTTAATTGACTTTCTTAATAAGAAAAAGTCTATCAAAAAATTGAAAACAGTATCTAAATGTCAAGTTCTCTCACACAGTTCTTTCTTAATCTCTTACTGTGACAATCTCCTACACTGTTGAATTGTCTTCAGAAAAGAAAGGAAGAAAAGCTTCATCAAAGTGCTTCACAATAATTAGAATGTGTTTTCCTTTCAATAGAATAGAATGCTTACTATACCATTCCCAGATACTATTTTTCATAATACATTTGTTTTTTCTTTTCCAGGAACAACTTTGTGTCCTTCTATCACTGCATATTTGCCAATAAGAAAAAAAAAGTTACTCTTACATCTCAGATAAGATATTTCTTGCACCTAATTGTTTAAAAACTTTTTTTTGCAAAGATAATATGTTCTTTTTTATATAGAATCAGGGGTTAAATTTATATTCTTGTACAAGCTAATATATTATGATTCAATTTTCTCTGGCTGCTCAGAAAGTAATATTTTATTAATTATTAAATCACTATGATTTTACAGCACAAATACTTTTCCATTTTTGGTTAATTGCTTTTTATTCTTTCAGACTTTAATGCTTTGTAAGTTTTACTGCCGTAGATTTGATACCTGAAATTGTGCATGCCACATAGTAGGTGCTCAATAAATATTTGTTGTATTTATATAATATGTAGAAAAATGAAATGTTTTATTCACTTTGCAACAGAATTCCTTTTTGATTTTAATCTCATAGGTAATTTGTGGGAGGGAGGTGGTGGAGAGGTAGCTAGATGAGAAAAAATTGCAAGTATGAATCATTCTTGAATAACAGTCGAATTGGTATTCAAATGCTATGCTTAGTCAACTGTAGGACTTTTGCTTTGAAGAAAAGGTAAGTTAAACTTAAATGCTCTGATTAATTGAAAGAGATACATGTCTTTTTAGCAGGAAGAGAAGAGGGGAAAAAAAAGACACAGACACGTTGCTGGAAAAACCTGAAGCTTTGAACAAGAGATTGTAAAAACTTCCGTGTTGTCTGTGATGTGACTTTCTTCCCCTTCTCTCTGATATCTTTATTAGAGGATCTGAGGATGCCTTAAAAACTGAATCTGGCTTTAAAGTGAATACAGAGTAAGAATATTAGATGCTCAAGGAGAAAAATAAATTTGTTAATTATATATATTTTCATAATTTAATAACTAATAAATTAGATTGCTAATAAGCTTGAACATCATTAAAAATACAAGTTTAAATAAATATACAATTACAGTAAACCAATGACAATGATATGGGCTCTAATTAAGAAAAGTGCGCAGCAGTAACCAAAGAATTACCGTCATGGATTAACCCATTCTCCTTTCACTCCATATTGACATCAAAGAGACTGTCTGCTACAAAGATTCTAATTATTTTACTATAAGCTCTAACAGATAAAGATATATCAAGAGATGATGAAAATCATGATGCCTCACAAATAATCAAACAAGTACTATCCATTCTGTATATACCATAGGAATGTAAGGGCGTTATTGGAAACTTTATGATCCTTGAAAGGCAGCTCTGTCTTATACTTCACATAGCTTTACAATACATACTCAAAATTGTCACTTCATATGGCTCATATACCACAAATACCCTGATATATTTAAAACTAAATTTTAAAGTTTAAATACTATTAAGGATCTTTCCAGAAGTGTTATAGATTTTTATTGAAACATATGCATTTATATTTAATTTAAAACTGTATACGATAGTTTAAAACTATATATGATAGCTTAAAATTAAATCTTATGTTTAATGATCAAAGTTTTAATTTCTTTCAAATTTACTACTTTTTCATATTCATTACCTTTCCTCATTTTGCTATTTAACATTTTTGAGCTTGTGCTTTTTATTTTCTGATCTTTCAAAATAAAATTTTTTTTGTAGCTTATTGTTTTTACTAGGTATGCAGTAATTTTCCATGGGGCTTATTTCTCTTCATAAGCTAAAGAAGTGTAGGAAATTTGGCATTTCCTTCATAGCAAAATTAAAAGCAGAATAGTAAAAAGCACACCATTCTTAGTTCATTTTGTTTTCTCCTTGTTGTATATAAACAAATATTCAGTATAAAATATGAACTCAGACAACAAGCCAGAAAGAGACAAGTTGAGAAGTTATTTAGGGGGAAAAAAGCTGTAAATTGTGTGTTAGAAAGGCGTATGACATAGTTTTGGATGAATAAACTTTCTCATGTCACAGAATAGCTTCAGCAGAAACTGCATCCTCTGACTAGAAATATTTTTACTTCTGGAAAGAGTTAATTGACTTGATCAGAATGAAGAATAAGCCTAATTACTGATAGTAAACCCAAGATCAACATCAGAATTGAGTATCAGCATACATACTAGTATATTTGAATTTCTCCTTGTACCTTTTTCCCCTTTATCTGCCTTCTTTTACATTAAATACAAAAGCACAACAATCTCATTCTCTCCTCTCCAAAATCAGCTACCTATATGTGTCATAAATAACAAAATGTAAACACCTCCAGAGAATGTCAAACTAACATGTTGATCAAATACTGTGATTTCTCTTCTGGTTACACAGATGATTTATTTGATAAGACAAATTATGATTGCAAACAAATGAATTAAAGGCATGTAGCATTTTATTTGCTCAGTCTAGATTAAAACCCAAAACTATATGCTTTGCATTATATAAATATAGTCATTTTATGAAAATGCATTTAAATATATTTAATATCTAATTCTATCTTAGATAGAGATAAAACTTTAGTATCAATGTGTGTGCTTCTCCCTGTAGGGTAATAAAGGGACAATAATTAATTCAATCAGCAGTATTTATAAAGTTTGCATGATGTAACAGTGCCTGTGCCATGAATCTGGTACTAGGCAAAGACTATGACAAAGTTTTCAAAGAGGAATAGTAAGAAATGAAAGTAAATTTGATGAAACTTTAAAACTAAAATATAGAAAAAATATACATCAAATATTCTTCAATGAGAAGGAGAATTCAAAACTAATGTTAGCTTGAAGGAATTGACCTATATTATTAGCATCAAATAATCAAATTTTCACAGGGCAAAATGTGGGAAAGGTCTTTTTAGGTAGAAAGAGATTTAAGAGTACATCTGTAAAACTATGAGATTTAAGGGTATATTATGAACGCTGTAAGAAATGAACAGTTACTGACTTTTAGGGTTCTCAGAAGTCCCTTTGCTGACTTGTGATTTTTTTGCTCATGCTCTATATTTTGGAATACTGAAGGGTTGGTCTTGGAAAACCTTGTTGCTTCTAAATATTTTTCCCTTTGGATCTCTCCCAATGTGTCTTGTGCCATGAATTTAAATGTCATCTCTATATTTAGTTCAAATGTATAGCTTCACTTCATCCATCAACACATCATCTTGTGAGGCCAATTGGTATTCCATTGGTTGTCTAAAAAGAATCTAAAACACAATGTATCTGAAATAAATTTTCTACTTCTTCCCGTGATTTCCAAGCCTCAGTTGATGACACTTCTATCTATCTAGTTGCTCAATCTATGAAGCATTCTTGATTTATTTTTTTTTTCATATATGTCTGCAATGATTAATTGTTTATGTTATCTTGACTAGGCTATGGGGAGTCAACATTAAACATTATTTCTGGTATGTATGTCAGCATATTTCCAGATAAAGTTAGGATTTGAATCAGTGCACTTAATAAAGTAAATTGTCCTCCCCAATGTGGGTGTGCATCATGCAATTTTTGATGGCCTTAGTAGAAGAAAGGGTAAAGGAAGGAGGAATTGGTCTCTGTTTTTCTGACTTACTATTTGAGCTGGAACAATGCATCCTATGTTCCTCTGTGACAGGCTTCCTGCTTCTTATGCTAAGTCTGGTTTTTCTGGGCCCCCAGCTTGCATACAGTAGATGAAACAACTTCAAATTAGTTTCTCTTTATATTCCCTATGGATTATTTTTCTCTGGAGAACCATGACTAATGTCATGCACAAGTAATCAAGTGATTTTCTATTTCATAATGCCTAAGTTATGTCCAGTCATTCTATCATTTTTAAAATCTTGGCACAAACAACTTTGATATCTCACAAGGACTATCAACTTCTTATCTATCTTCCTACTTCCAGTCTTGCCTATCTACAAACCATTCTCACGTTTACCAGAGTGAAAATTTTAAACAGGAAAAATACTTTCTCTTCCCTCTTAAAACCTTAGTAAATTCTGACTTCTCACAATTTTCTTTAAGATGCCTAGATAATTTTTATACTTTTTAAAATAAATGTGTCTTTTCAACGAATCTGAGGGATTTTTTCTTTCATCTCCCTGTTCTCAATTTTATTGTTGTACTCTATTTCTTGTCATTATTTCTTTTCTTCTGTTTGCTTTAGGTTTAAAAAGCATCCTTTCTCTATTTTCTTAAGGTACAAGCTTTAATTGATTTTCTGATTTTTTCTAATATATCCATTTAACAATATTCATTTCCTACTACATATCATATTCACTATATTGTGCACATTTTGATAAGTTTCATTTTTATTTTATTTACTTCAAAATACTGTTTTTTTCCAATTTCTATTGAGACATTTTCTGACTCGTGTTTTTGAAAAATAGTTTACTCCCCAAATATTTGGAATTTTACACTTACCCGTCTTTTATTCACTTCTACATTAGTTTTAATGTGGTCAGAGTATACTTTGTAAGATTCACGTAATTTTGAATTTATGTCTTAAGACACAGAATGTAGTCTATCTTGATGAATGTTCAATTTAATGTTGTGATTGTACAGTCTGTCTTTGTTGAATGGAGTAGTCTAGAAACGTCAACTAAACTCAACTGATAAATAGTACTGTTCAGGTCAACTACGTTGTTACTGATACTCTGCTTGCTTGACCCATTAGTTATTGAAAAAGTCTGTTGCTGGGCGCGGTGGCTCAAGCCTGTAAACCCAGCACTTTGGGAGGCCGAGACGGACGGATCACAAGGTCAGGCGATCGAGACCATCTTGGGTAACACGGTGAAACTCCGTCTCTACTAAAAATACAAAACAACTAGCCGGGTGCGGTGGCGGGCGCCTGTAGTCCCAGCTACTTGGGAGGCTGAGGCAGGAGAATGGCGTGAACCTGGGAGGCGGACCTTATAGTGAGCTGAGATCCTGCCACTGCACTCCAGCCTGGGCTACAGAGCGAGACTCCCTCTAAGAAAGAAAGAAAGAAAGAAAGAAAGAGAGAGAGAGAGAGAGAGAGAGAGAGAGAGAGAAAGAAAGAAGGAAAGAAAGAAAAGAAAAAGTCTGTTGAAGTTTTCAACTGTAAAGTGAATTCATTTATTTTCTCTCACAGTTCTACCAGTTCAATATTCGTGCACTGTTGCTTGGTTCATACATGTTTATGATCATTTTATCTTACAGGTAACTGACTGCTTTACTATTTTTTGATACATCTCTTGATCCCTGATAATTTTTCTAGTTCTAAGTCTTCTACATTTTAAAATTCTATGACTACTCCAGATTTCTTGTATTAATGGTAGTATATCCTTCTCCCTTGCATTATGTTAATTTCTCTGAATCTTTATACTTAAAGTGTATTTCCTATAGAAAACAAAGAGATTTTTTGGTGTTTGTTTTATATATATATATATATAGTTTGGTGATCTCTGTTTTATATAATTGCGTAATTTGTCTATTTACATTTAAAATGATTATAGACATAGTTGGATTAATATCTACCATGTTTTCTCTTTGTTGTATTTTTTCCTTTGTTTATTGATTTTCTGCCTCTTTACAGTTTTAGTGATTGCCCTAGCGTTTACAATACACATTTATAATTATTCCAAGTCTATCTTTAAATATCCCTGTGGCATTTCAAATATAGTGCCGATGCCTTATAACCAAAGGTTCCCAATTTCTCTCTCCTTATCCATATTCTATAATCAGCCTTGTACATTGGTATTATAATTAGTTTTTTAAACTTTTATTTTGGATTAAGGATAAGAAATATAAATGATCCCATTTTCAATTATACCCTTACTGTTCTTCTTTTCTAAGTAGATTTGTGTTTCTGACCTATATTATTATTTTTCTCCTTGAAGAACGTCTCTTAGTATTTCCTGAATGGCAGTTCTACTGTCAATGAATTCAGTTGTTTTTTGTTTGAGGGAGTCTTGTTTATCTTTAAGTTTTGAAGGATAATTTATCTCTGTATATAATTTTAGATGATAATTTTGATTCCTCTTACTCTTAAAGTATTTCACTTTTCTTTCTTCTAGTTGAAATGATTTCAGATGATAAGACTGCTGTAATTTCTAACATTCTTATATGTAAGGGGCCCTATGATATGGTTTGGCTGTGTCCCCACCCAAATCTCATCTTGACTTGTAACTCCCACAATTCCCATGTGTTGTGGGAGGGACCCAGTGAAAGGAGATTGAATTATGGCAACAGGTTTTTCCTATGCTGTTCTTGTGAGAGTGAATAAGTCTCATAAGATCTGATGGGTTTTATAACAGGAAGTTCCCTGCACATGTTTTTCTTTTCCCTGCTGCCATCCATGTAAGATGTGATGCTCTCCTCCTTGCCTTTCCTCATAATTGTGAGGTTTCCCCAGCCATGTAGAACTGTAAGTCCAATAAACTTCTTTCTTTGTAAATTGCCCTGTCCCAAGTATGTCTTTATCAGCAGTGTGAAAATGGACTAATACACCTAACTAAACTTAGTTTCTTTAATTTTTCTCTTTCTCTTTAGTTTTCTGTATTTTTGGTATGATATGACTCAGGGAGATTTTCAGCTATTGATCGTAATTGGTATTCCCTGAGCTGCTATCTCTGGTTTGGTGTCTATCATTCATTTTGAAAATTTCTAGTTTGTTATTGTTTAAAATACTTTTTATATTCTGTTTTCTCTTTCTCCTACTGGTGTTTCAATTATGCATATTTTTCACGTTTTCAAATTGTTCTTAGGTTCTTGAAGTATTAGTGTTCTGTTTTTATCATTTGTTTTTCTTTTTGCGTTTCAGTTTGGGAAATTTTTATTGACCAATCTTCAAGCTCACTGATTTTTTTTTTTCCCTCAGCTGTGCCATTATGAGCCCAGTAAAGATTTTCTGTATTTCTGTTTTTGATTTCTAACACTTCCTTTTGTTCATTTCTTAGTGTTTCCATCTGTTTGCTCATATTACACATCTGTTTTTTAAAGTTCTTTTACTTTTTTATCACCCCCTCATCATATTTATCATAGGTATTTTAATTTCTTTGTCTGAATATTCTGATATCAATGTCATATCCAAATCTGGTTCTGATGCTTGCTTTGTCTCTTTAAACCGTGTTTTGTTTTTCTTGCCTTTTAGCATGCCTTATAATTCTTCGTGTAAACCCAGAAATTAGGTATCCGATATTAAACACTGAATTAAAAAGCCTTAGTGTGTGTGTGTTTGTGTTTGTGTGCATCTTGTCAAACTGGCTAGGAGATAGGTTGTAATTTATATCTAATTAGACAATGTGTTAGTTATAGTTGTAGGTGTCACAGTCTTCAAATTCCCAATCTGTATTAGTTCATTCTCACTTGCTAGAAAGAACTATATGAGACAGTGTAATTTATGAAAAGAGGTTTAATTGACTCACAGTTCCACAAGCTGTACAGGCAGCATGTGTAAAAGGCCTCAGGAAACTTACAATCATGGCAGAAGACAAAGGGGAAGCTAGCACCTCTTACCATGACAGAGCAAGAGAGGTTCAGAGAGAGACTGAAGCGGGAAGTGCTACACAGTTTTAAACAACCAGATCTCACGAGAACTCTTTCATAAGACAGCACTAGAACAATGGTCCTAAACCAATAGAATCCACTCCCATGATCCAATCACTTTCCACTAGGCCCAACCTCCAAACTTGGGGGATTACAGCTCAATATGAAAATTGAGTGAGGACACAGAACCAAACCATATCATTCTACCTTGGCCACTCCCAAATTACAGGTCCTTCTCACATTTCACAACACATTGATACCACATTAATACCTTCCCAACAGTTTCACTAAGTGCTAACTCATTTCAGCATTAACTCAAAAGTCCAAAGTATTATCTGAGACAAGGCAAGTTCCTTCTGCCTAAGAGACTGATATATGTGTGTGTGTGTGTGTGTGTGTGTGTGTGTGTGTGTGTGTTATTTACTTCCAAGATAAAATGAGGGTACAGACATTGAGTAAATGTTCATATTCCAAAAGAGAAAAGTTGACCAAAACAAAACAAAGGGGATACAGGTCCCAGGCAAGTCTAAAATTCAGCAGGGTAGACATTACATCTTAGAGCTTCAAAGTAATCTTTCAGTCTGTGTCTGACATCCAGACCACAATGATGCAAGGTGCGGGCTCCCAAGGCCTTGGGAAGCTCCACCCTGTGGCTCTGCAGGGTACAGCCCCTTCAGCTGCTTTCATGAGCTCTTGTTGAGTAAAACAACCTGTGATTTTTTCCAGGTGCATGGTGCAAGCTGTCAGTGGATCTACCATTCTGGGATCTGGAGGATGGGTAGCCCTCTTCTCACAGCTCCACTAGGCAGTGCCCCTGTAAGGACTCTGTGTGGGGGCTCCAACCCCATGTTTACCCTCCTCACTGCCCTTGAATAGGTTCTCAATGAGGGCTCCACCCTTGCAGCAGACTTCTGCCTGGGCATCCAGGCATTTCCATATGTCCTCTGAAATCTAGGTAGAGGGACAAAGCCTCAATTCTTATCTTCTGTGCATCGATAGGCCCAACATTGACAGGTTTGGGGCTTGCACTCTGTGGAGCAACAGCTCCAACTGTACCTTAGTTCCTTTTAGCCACAGCTAAACTACAGCTGTGCAAAGAGCAGCAGAGCTCTGGGCCTGGCCTACAAAACTATTTTTTCCTCCTAGGCCCCCAGGTCTGTGATGAGTGGCTGCTGCAAAGGTCTCTGAAATGCCCTCAGGGCACTTTTCCCATTCTCTTGGATATTAACCTTCTGCTCTGTTTTACTTATGCAAATCTCTGCAATCAGCTTGAATTTCTTTCCTGAAAATGGATTTTTCTTTTATATAATATGGCCAGGCTGCAAATTTTCCAAATGTTTATACTCTGCTTCCTTTTTAAATATAAGTTCCAGTTTCAGATAATTTTTTTGTCGATTCAAATGAGCATAGGTTTTTAGAAGCAGCTAAGTCACATCTTGAGCACTGTTGCTTAAGATTTCTTCCACTAGATACCTTAAATCATCTCTCGCAAGCTCAGAATTCCACAGAACTCTAGAGCAGGGGCATAATGCCACCAATCTCTTTGCTAAAGTATATTAGGAGTGACCTTCACCTCAGTTCCCTGTAAGTTCCTCATGTCCATCTGAGACCACTTCAGACTGGGTTTCATTGTTCAAATTATTATAAGCATTCTGGTCACAACCATTCAACTATTCTCTAGGAAGTTCTAAACTGTCCCTTATCTTTATGTTTTCTTCTGAGTCCTCCAAACTGTTCTAACTTCTGCTTATTACCCATTTCCAAAGCTGCTTCTACATTTTCAGGTTTCTTTATAGCAATGCCCTACTTCTTTGGTACCAATTTTCTGTATTAGTTCATTTTCACCCTGCTATAAAGAACTACCTGAGACTGAGAAAGGGTAATTTATGAAGAAAATAAGTTTAGTTGACTCAAAGTTCCACATACTATAACTGGAAGCATGGCTGGGAGTCCTCAGGAAATTTACAATTACAGTGGAAGGCAAAGAGGAAGCAAGCACATCTTACCATGGCAGAGCGAGAGAGAGAGAGAGAGAGAGAGAGAGAGAGAGAGAGAAAGGGGAAATGGTACACATTTTGAAACAACTAGATCTCATAAGAACTCTATTATGAGACAACACTAAGGGGATGATGCTAAAGCATTAGAAACAACCACTATGATCAAATCACCTCCCAGCAGGCCTCACTTCCAATACTGGGTGATTACAATTCAACATGAGATTTGAGTGGGGACACAGAACCAAACCCTGTCAGTCTCCTTATTTTTATCTCTCTTGTTGACACTAAGATTCTCAAAGTACGCTTTAGAGAATATGTATTTGGAAGCTCTTTCTCATGTTATGCATTTACCATGCAAGAACCCTCTTGGTGGGGAGATAAAAGTGTGGGGGATGGAAAGCATTCTGTAATCTTGCAACTAAATCTGTCCTTTAGTGAGCCTGTATCCCTGGGCTATGAACTTCAAAAGTGTTTCTTACTTTTCCATTTCCTTAAGTGAGTCAGGAAAGCTAGAGAGTGCTAGAGTGGGAGAGATGCCCTTCCCTGAGGTAGAATAAAGCTCTGCCTAAGTCTAGACTACTACTAGACTAGGCCTTTTTATGGAGAATACTCCAAGTATAGTTTAAAAACGGTTACCCATTCCTTCTATTTATCAGAGCCACAAAAATATCTCTGTCTCACTTCACTACTAGAACCTAGTAAGGGTCCTGGAAATAAAACCAAAAATGAAAACCAAAGTTTGTTAGTCCACTAAATCCACATGTCTGGGGAGTTTCTAAGTTTCACTCTAGTCTATACATGGCCTCCAGTTAATTTTTCAAATTTTCCAGTTGAGTATTCCTACCAGTCTATGGTTCCAGTAGCTTCTGCTCCAAGTAAGCAGATCTCAGATGTGATTCTCTAGATTCTCCTACCTCTCCAAATTTTGGGGTAGAGCTGTGTCCTACTGCCTAAGTTCTCTGATCAGTCTAGGTAAGGATTAATTATCAGTTTGTTCAGCTTTTACTTGTTGTGAGGATAAAAAACAACTTCTAACTTATTACATGCCTGAGCTGACACATGAACTGTAGAATCTTTGTTGTTTTAATTTTCATATTTAGATCCTCAATCCACCTGGATTTCTTTACTGTTTATGACACAACGTATAATCAAGTTATGTTTATATAAATACATCAAATACATCCCATTGACTTATTAATATTCATCATCACCATACAGGGTTCCTTTTGTCATAAATCAGTTATTACATCTGTGCAAGTGAGTATTTGCTTCTGTTCCAATGGTCTAATCAGCTTCGTGCTGTTTTAATTGATGTAGCTTTAAAATAAGTCTTTACATGTGGGAATAGTCATTCAGCTTGGTTCTTTCTTATCATTTTGGGTACACTGGTCATTTAGATATTCAAATAAATATCACAATCCTCATGTCAGTGATGGAATTGTGGTGCTAATTTTGTTGATACTTTAGAGTAATTTAACTGTCAATTCAATAAATCTTTAAGACATCATCTATTATTCTATCTGAGTCTACTTCAGCATGATGAGGAACTTGTTACCACTGCTAATTCTGTGATCATAAGTCAATAGCTGCAGTTCATTTTTTTGTAAAATAAGATTTTTTCAGAAGCAATGCTATATGGAATCTTGTCAGTGAGTAAGACATGCTACAAGTCTACAGTTTGTACATTTGACTGAAATATTGAGGGGAAATAAAGGTACTTGCCATAGGGCCATTAAGATTTAAGTCTAACACATAATTAGTTCAGAGTTTTTAAGTTTTTGTTTTTGTTTTGGAAATTTTTAAGTTTTTGTTTTGGAGATTATTTATAGCACCTTTTTATTTTCCATTAAACTATTCAGAGAAGCAGCACTCATCCTGTTATGTAGAATCAAAAATATACCAGAATTAGACATAATTCAATTTTGAGAATTGATGAAGAAGCCTTTATTAACTTGTTGCATATGCTTTGGTTGGTGGCCATGAAATCCCTCTAGGTCAGCAGGATCAACAGTCTGGAAGAAAAGTTGGATTAGAGTCACATAGAGCAAGGTCAATATAGAACATATGAGAAAAAAAAAAAATAATAGAGTTTACCCTTGTCTCTCACTGCCTCCAAAATCTACAATGAAGATTATCTGGAGGAGAAGCTAATACCTTTCATGCCTGTGGTTGCATACAAAAATAGTCCTGCTCTACAGCAAGTAAAGCCAGTAAGTGAGTAATGTTGTTTCTAAGATGTAACAGACCTTGAGGACCTACATCAATTTTCAGAGCATAATGACTGCAGCTTCACTTCTATTTCCAAAATTTTTCACAAACTCAGTTTGTAGCTAACCTTAAACCAGAAACCTAAAGGTTATCCAGTGTAGAGTAGTCTCTACTTTAGTATTTTGAAACAATATTACAAGCCTCTATATAAATTAATTTTTTACTGAATTATTTATCAGTTTTTGGGTGTTATTATAAATGGTATCCTTCATATATTTTGTTTTTACTATTCGATTCTTGATATATTGGAATACAACTAATTTTAGTAAAATTACTTTCATACAGAGACCTCACTATATCCACTTATTAACAGACTAAATTATCTATTTGTTCTTACATTTTATATGCATCCAATTATACATTTGTATTAGTCTGTTCTCATGCTGCTTATAAAGACCTACCCAAGACTGGGTAATTTATAAATAAAAAGAGGTTTAATGAACTCACTGTTCCATGTGCCTGGAGAAACCTCACAATCATGGCAGAAGGCAAAACGCACATCTTACGTGGTGGCAGGCAAGAGAGAGAATGATATCCAAATGAAAGGAGTTGTCCCTTATAAAACTATCAGACCTTGTGAGATGTTTTCAGTACCACAAGCACAGTATGGGGGAAATTGTCCCTATGACTCAATTATCTTCCACCAGGTCCCTCTTATAACACATGGGAATTATGGAAGCTACAATTCAAGATGAGATTTAGGTGGGGACACAGCCAGACCATATCAATATTCTGAAAATACTTGCAATTTAGCTTCTTACATTTTATATAGTAGATTTTTTTTTTCTTTTGACCTTATTGAAAAATTTGGTAAATGGTAAATAGCAGTGTTAATAGAGGACATAATCTGGTACCAATATTTTAATAATTCTTAATTACATATTTGTATTTTATGGTTTTTTGAAGATATTTTTAACAGGATTAGTAAATTTTCTCAGACTGCTAAGTGTTTGCAACATAAATGAAAGGTGTATTTAATGAAATGGTTTTATGGTATCTATTGAGATGATCACGTTAAAATTCTCCTATATCATATTAATATAGCATATTAAATTAATTGAATTTTGAATATTAAATTAGGCTTAAACTACAATAAATGTATCTTGTTTATAATGCATTATATTTTATGTAATCTCTAGATTATATTTGCTAATACTTGATTTAATATCTATGCATTATACTAATAACACTGGAATTTTCATTTCTTGTAAATCCTTAGTGTGTGTGTCAGTATGTAATATATACATGTATGTATTAATTTATAGACATAAACACTATTATATATGTATATAAATACATACACTATTGATATAAATTTGTCACAATGTTATAAAATTTATATTTTTTAGTAGATGTGAATGTACTCAGCCTATATATATTTTTCTTGCTTTAGTTTAGCTAGTTTAGCTTTTTATCTAAAATTTTAAATTAATTAACAAAATGTTTGTTACATCCTCATTTTTCAATATGCATAAGATTTTTAGTTATGATCTTTCACACATATTGCTTACTTTTTTTGTTTTTTTTTTGTTTTTGCTTATCTCAGAGTAATTTTGTCTCGTATGTGTATGTTCATTTGCAAGAAACTAAGATTTGACTTTGGCAATTTATTATGAATCTTATAAAATCATTAAATTTTGTTCTTCCTTTCTTCTATTTCCTTTAGGTATGATTTATGTTTTTGTTTCTACATTCCTTAGATGAATACTTAAAACACTGTTGGTCACACTCTGTTTGTAATATATTCATTTAAGATACATAATTTCCTTCTAAAGATTGCTATAGGTATATCCAACAAACTTTTGTATTTCACATTTTCCTTGTACTTTAAATTCCATCTGTTTCTCTCTTGTGATTTTCTATTTTACCAAGTTTAATACTTAACTTTTAATCCTATTTTTAATTTTA
This sequence comes from Theropithecus gelada, assembly GCF_003255815.1. Lineage (NCBI taxonomy): Eukaryota > Metazoa > Chordata > Mammalia > Primates > Cercopithecidae > Theropithecus > Theropithecus gelada. The sequence continues at coordinate 78,141,907 of NC_037672.1, forward strand.
ACAATTTAGATGATGTTTCTATGTATTTTGGCATTGTATTATAACTAAACTCCATGTGAGTAGAGAATTGTCTGTGCTCTATAACACATTATATGATTAGTTGTGTTAAATGTTTCAGTTGCACTTAAAATAGTGTATATTCTCTCATTGCATACAGTGCTTTATATTTGTTAATTACGTTAAACCATTTAACAATATACGTAAGATCTATATTCTTGTTTATATTTTGGTTGCCTTTCCTGTGATATTTTAGAATAAATGTGTTCATATTCTCCACTGTGACTGTAGAAATACCTATATTACTTTGTAATTCTGTCATTTGCTCAAGATACTTAAAGCTATCTTATTATGTGCATACAATTTAGAATTATTATATCTTCCTAGGAAAAATCTATTTATTTTATATTGATTAGGCTTCTGGCAAGATGGCCGAATAAGAACAGCTCCCCTCTGCAGCTCTCCAGCGAGAACAACACAGGAGATGGGTGATTTCTGCATTTCCAACTGAAGTACCCTGCTAATTTCACTGGGACTGATTAGTCAGTGGGTTCAGCCCACAGAGAGCGAGCAGAAACAGGGTGGGATATCACCTCCCCTGGGAAGTGCAAGGAGCAGGGGAGCCTCCGTTTCCCGACCAAGGGAAGTCATGAGGGACTGTGCTATCCAGCCCAGACACTATGCTTTTCCCAAGGTTTTTGCAACCCGCAGACCAGGAGATTCCCTCGTGTGCCTACACCACCAGGGCCCTGGGTTTCAAGAACACATTATATTTTTCTTTAATTTTGTAAGGAGTAAACATTTGAGACTTGTGTTTTAGTCGGAATCTTTTTGAGATAAAACATTTATATCAATGTGTTTAATTAAAGAAAGCACAATGTAGGGACCATTCAAAGTGCCATGTGCAGTGTTTAGGAGGGCCAGCAATGTGGATGATAAAATACCCAAAGAACTATTATACGGCTATCCAAAGGGGAACCTGTAAGAAAATTTTAACAGGATGAGTAAAGTGTAGTTCTAAGAGAGGGCATACCGACAGTAGTGAAGATATATGGTATAAGAAAACCACATTTCAGTAACTTGACAGGGGAGAGCGAGGAAAACAAATAGTTTCCTTTTTCCTTCACAATCCTCCAATTTCCTCCTAGTCGCTCCCATTGGCGCAACCCAGCTAGAAGATAGAAGGTAAGGTCACTTGTTGATTCAGTCCGTTGACACAATGGGGGACATGGATAATGTATTTAGACAGTAAAGGAAAGATAATCTAGTCCAATTATCTCTTAAATGTTGTGCCATAGTTGCTGAGCATCTAAAAGACGATCTGAATTTGAGTCATCTGCATGTACTACTTAGAATGTTAGGTGTTACAGAAATAAATGATGAATTTTCTGGAATACACTGAAGAGTTGCTCCTTTTATAGGTGGAGGGGCTGGTGTAAAGATTTCAATGTCTCTTGAATGTTCTATTCCAGATAATGATGTGTGCATAACATAGAGTGTTGTTTTGTTATAACTAAACAGAATGGGATGGTTTGAAATAATAATATAAAGATTTTACTTCATATACTGGAAGGTCTTTTGTAGTTTCTTACCCTTCATGGAACTTGTCCTTCCAAACTGAAGATTTCATGACACAGTAATTCTCCTCCTCACATGAAAAGATAAGAGAATTTCTCATTTTAAGGTAGGAGACAATCTATAACAGAATAGTAATATGAATTTGTCTAAATAGTTTTAAGAGGACATCATTATATGAAATCAGCATATCAAGCCGGAATCTTCCAAATCAAATTGGCAAAGCACTTATAAAGGTACATAGAAAAGTGAGTGGACAGATGTCAGATGAAAATTAATGTATTATTTTTCTGCATATAGGACAGTATACTGAATGTGTAATTACTTGATGGCATGATGTCAGTCTTCATTCAGCTAATTATTAACGTATCTTCTACTGATAGTGTAACTCTTTGTATTCTAGCAAGAACACAACATTTTTCTGCTACTACACATATTAGTAGGTTTTACAGCAGTAAGAAAGGCAGCTAACATCTACAAATGTCATAGTTTAAAGACAGTACCCAAGGGTTGTCAAGGACTGATTGTCAAAAATACATTTGTCATAGAAATTTATCTATAAATTGATATTAAATGGCTATAGAACATATGTTCTTCAAGGTTGCTGGGAATGTTAACCAACCACTCGTTCCCTGTTGGTTTTGTCAAATTTGAAAATACATGACAATAGCAAGATGAAAGGAAAATCATGATCTTTTGACCTGGTGGAAAATTTTAAAGTGAGAAAGAAAATAAAGCACTCAAAATATGTCCTCTCTTTTTCAGTTCAGGGGAAAAACAAACAAAAAAATGTCATTATTTATGTGTATGCAGCAAAATGTACAAAAAATGTCCTTAAACCCTTAATTCCTCAGTTATCTTAAAATAATGTTTAAGTTTAGACACTTGCAGAACACAAGGATAGCCTGGAAAAGTCATTTAATTTCAAATAATACATTTTTTTTTGTTTCATTTTAATTCTGTTTTTTCTTATATTTACTTCTGGCAGTTCAGAATTTAGATGATACTGCACTGTGATCACATAGAAGCTACTCAGATTAAAATAATGAACTATTATTTCCTGCATAGGTAATATGACGGATCATTTGAGCCTCATGTGTGCAATAAAGTTTGGAAACATTAACCAAGTTCATGTTTCAAGAAACACTAACCAAGAAGGAAAAATGAATCAATAATAAGCTTTATACCTTGATTCCATATACAAATATCATATGGATGTGCTTTGAGTTTTGTTTTGATAGCTGAACTTTGAGCCAATCAAGTTAGCACAAGCAGAGATGAATAATTACTCTCAAAACTGCACTGTTAGATTGATATCTACAATATTGTCAGAAAAAAGAGGAAATCTCTCCCACAACCACTGTGCACTATGCTCTGCAATTTGTACTATTAGCATTTCTGTGACAGAAACTTGAATCTGTTACATGTACTAACACCCCCTGCACCATATTTCCTTTTGTTTGCCAGGTATTACTTATTCATGTTTTCTTCATAGCTATGACTCCAAGGCATCAGTCAAACTCTAGTCAGGACTCTTTCAATTGATGTATCCTTGGCCACAGCCTTTGCGCTATCTATGAGAAAGGTGGGAAAATAAGTATGTCAAAGAAAGGCAACATTTTCACAGACAAATGGGGGAAAGTTTTTCTAAATTTAGAGGCCTCAAATACTGGGGAAATAAAATGATAAATTTTCTTTGTTACCTTTCTTGGTGTCTTGTTGGTATTGTTGTTTTGTGATGTTGGTGGCAGTGGTGATGGTGATATGTGTGTGTGTATCTATCTATCTATCTATCTATCTATCTATCTATCTATCTATCTATCTATCTATCTATTATCTATCTATATATATTTGATTGGCTTTGGTTGCATTTATTATATTTTCAATCAACTGAAGAAGGGTATAATTTTCAATTGCAATATAAGGAATTTAGATTTATTATTAGGAAAATATCGAGTTGTAAATTGTTGAAATTTTTGAAACTGTTGAAAAACTGTCCTATCTAGTTATATGGCAATAGCTTCTATTCTACTTTTGCTAGAAATGAAGACTTTTGCAACACAATATATATGCTATGTGTCTCCAGATTGTACTTCTTATTCAACACAAAGTTTTATTCTAAATCTAGTTGCTAACTTACATATACAGTATTTTCCCCCAAATCCCTCCCAATATTCTGCATAAGATTATTAATTTTGTGGCATGCCATAGCATCCATTCCTTGAAAAACACATGTAATTCTATGCTTCCACAATCCTTAAAATTGTACACTTTACCATAAGCTCCATAACCCTGTTTCCCATTTATCATGAAGTTAAATGTGTTTTCAAAAAGTATCCTGTAATTTAAAAAAACCAATAATATACTTACGGGCTATGTTTTAATTCCCTTCAGCTGTTTCAAAATAAGAGCTCAATAAACAACTGCTGAATAAAATTTGTCATTTCAGAAAAGACTTAAACAAATATTTAGAATGGTTATTTAATGACAAAACTACAGAGTAAATTTCTATTATCATATTTTTTATTTAGAATAGAAGGAAGAGGTTTTTTGCTATTTAACAGGCATGCAATTGATAAAGTAGTATCAAGACTATGAAAATAATTATTATCTGCTGTTTCAGATTCCATACATGATTTGAGTCAGCATTATATAAAACATGTTTAATATATGTAAATGGAAAATAAAAATAGACTGTGCCTGTCTCATTTGATTTTAAATAACAATGTTTTATAGCTGAAAATCTAGACATTGGTTATTCAGCTTCTAGATCTGTTGTGAGTTTCACATTAGATAATGCCTTTCCAAATACATTGTAAACTCTAAAACATTAAAATAAATATTTAGAGTTACTGTTTTCAAAGATTAAAGTAAATGAAGAGGAGCAAACAAACTAATCTAAAAAAATATATATGCCAACTTTAGAACAAAATAAGTATCCTCATCAACTTGTTGTATTTTATCTTCATATATTGCTAATTATTTTATAAAATAAATATTGTAAACAGTGTAGATTCTCTAGCTATTCTTAAGCAAATGCTAACAACTCAGGTTGATAAAAAGAGACCATTCAATTTACTAAAGTGAAGCAAAACAACGAATTACTTTATGCCCACAACTTATAGGTTTTATATGAAATGTAACTATTTTATGTTAACCTTAGCGTAAAGTGTAATATAGCAGTATTGCAAATGAAGTTCCATAAACCCTGAAATATGTGGGCCTGGACATTCTTAGCACAGAGTTAATTCTGAGAAACATACTATTTTTAAATAGCCTGTCATCTTTGAATACCCCAACGGCAGCAAAGAGGAAGCATTGCTGATCAGTCACTTAATTATCTGCAATGTATATGCAAATACCAAGAGTTTGATGAGGTCTTTACATTTGGACTTTAAGTACCCAATTAGTAATCATAAATCCATTATTAATGTTTCTGTGGCACTTAGGCAACAGTGAAAAATTAAGCAATAATGACTTCAAAGGTGGAAGAATCACACAATAACTCCATACCTTTGAGGTCATTTTTACAATTTGAACACGAATTATATGAGTGTACTTCATTGCCTTCAGCATTTAAGAAGCATTGCTAATGAACAGGGAGGTTATTTAGGAAATAGAGTGCAAGAGGTGGATATAGATAGAACACGGAAGCGTAACAGAATTGATTCCAAATATAAAAAGAAACACATTTATTGCTTTTAAATGGCCTAAAATGCAAAACTCACAGATGAAACAGACTTTCAGAAAATCCTGGGAATGTACCAAAGTTGTTCAATCAGCATGACCAACTTCAGCTACTTGCTTTTCATGAATCTTCCGCGGCTCAATGTGGGCCCATAAGTAATGATGTGTAAAAGTCTCTTTGCTTTGTACAGCCATTGTTATTGAAAATGCAGTCATATAAGACAAATTTTACTCTCCTTAGAACTGCTTAAAAGCAATTTTCCTCTAGCTGACTAAACCATACCTAATTTCATTGTGTTAAACAATGTTAAAAACAGCCTAGTAAAGCAAGGTTCAGCCTTAAATATAAAATATCAGAATGATGTAAATGATAAGAGAAATATTAATTTGCAAGTATATAGTGTTTTAAAGCCCTGGAAACCATTATGCAGAATTAAATGTACTAAATACAAAACATATATTTTGAAAATTTCTGAACTGTTTATTTTACTAGTCACCTGATGATCTGATACAGATTATTCTTTTGATAAGGTTCATCTTTATAATTTGCCTTATTACCTATGTTTGTATGACATAAAAAAATTTTACATCAGTGAATAAACAGTGCCTAGGGATGAACTATTTTCAAATATTATAATCATATTTGATTCTTCAAAAATATCAAAGTTATAAAATAAAAATGATTCATTTTTCACAATACATGTAATATTATTTCTACTCATCAGGGCAACACAATATAAATCAATTTAATATAATAAATTTAGATTTATATTAAGTTTAATATTCTTGACCAATTTTTTAATATGATTAATAGATATATAAGCAAGTCTGCAAAGAAAGATGACCTGAAGCTAATGATAGTCTGAAAATATGTACTGTAGTCTTTTTAAAAGTGTGTTTTATATACAGGTATCTTTACAAAGTAGAATATGTATTTAAAAGGGCAAATGTGCTAAATTTTATTCCATACTACAAATACTACTATTTTTTTAAGTTGAAAATAATAAACATAGAGAAATACCACAAAAATTATATAATAAACTATTTTTATTGAGAAATCCCTTTTGACATGATGCTTCATTATTACTAAATGCTGCAGTATATACTGCCTACAAGCAAGGTTCATATTTTGGTATTATAACCATATAAATTAGAAAATTAACACTAATACATTAATACCATGTAATCCTCAGTACCCACACTGGTTTTGACAATTAGCTCAGTAATGTCCTTTATAGAAAGATAATTTAATCCAGTATTGCTCATTTTACTTGTCATTCATCTATTTAGTCCCTTTCCATCTGGAATGTTTTCTTAGTTTTTTCTTGAAATCTCTGTTCTTAACATTTTAAATGTTTACAGGTCAGTTATTTTGTAATTTGCCCTTCCATTTGGGTACATCTAATATTTTCATATATTAAATTTAGGTGATATAATTTTAGCTAGGATATCGCGGAAGAACCTTCTTCTTTTCTTACTGCATCCCATAAAGTATTACCCAGAGTAGAATTGTCCTACTATTTGTGACATTAATTTTGATCATTTGAAAAAGGTGCTATTTCTCCACTGCAGAGGTATTCTTACTTTTCTCTTATTATTAATAAAATTTCATGGGACCATACTTTGACATTCCATAACTATTCTTCCTCACCTAAATATTACATACTATTGTTAGCAATTATCGATGTGTCTTGCCTCAATTAACTATAGCTATGAGGGTTGCAAAATAGTAATTTATCTAATCTCTTTATTACTTCAAAATTACTAGTTGGCATTATTACATAGACTATACCTCCCTAGTGGTCCAATATATTCATTCAGCTTATTTATATACGTAAAAACATATACAATAGAATTATAACATTTTACTATTTTATTCTACATTGATTCTCACATGGGAGTCGTTTCCTTGTCCTTTTGACATATTCCCATTATTGGTTGAGCAATTTATAACTTCTGTCACAAAAATATCTTTTCCCCAACCTTGAAATCAGCCATTTCTCCAAGAAGCCCTTAGGGTCCTATAAGTAGCAAAGTTAATGTCACAGGTGATGGGGCAAATCTACATTAGCTCTTACCTCATGAAATGTAATTGAAGGAGCAGATAATCATTCTGTGATATTTTTGCCAACAATATTTAAAGTGAATCTGATAAAGTCATTTGGAAACTGTCTAGTGATGATGGCCTGCTTCTTCTGATGACAACTATCTTCTCACTGTAACCTCACATGGTGGAAGAAGTAGGGCAACTCTCTGGGACTTCTTTTATAGGAGCATTAATCCTATTCATGAGGGATCTCATGCCTAATCACCTCCCAAAGGCTCCACCTCCTAATATTGTCACATAGGGGCCTAGGATTCACCATGTGAATTTTAAGAGAAGGTGAACCTTCATACCATAGCACTCTATTTACAGTTGTACTCTTCATATTCTTTGTGCTTTGAAATCCTTGACCAGGCATTTCCACATGGGCAACTGGCACTGCTTCTCACTTTCCACATGAACATCTTTCTCACCAAGCCTGGGCTCTGACAGTCCATACCAGGAGCCATGGATATTCTTGTCATTCCACGCAGGCTCTGATACCCACTCACGTCATTGCTGCTACCATCTAACTAGTACAGAACCCTGCCTTACTCAGCCTTACCTGATAACTTTTGGACTGAATGTTTTATGAAAGAAGAGAGAAAAGTAAGAATACAACAAGGGCTTTTTTTGTGTGTGTATTGCAGTTATGCATGCAACACAAATACACACACACACACAGATTGGTTCTCATTATTGCAGTGGCTATGTTATATTATGTCACCTCAAACTCTGAATTAGTGAGTACTGAATAATTGTTTCTATGGAGATATATATATATAGATAGATACGTATCACGTATATTATAATTTAACAAAAATTAAAGCTTATCCTGTATATTCTATTTTCTTTATTTCACAAAAGAAAAATAATGCTTAAGAGTATTAAGTGACTTGCCTGAATCTGCCCCTCTAACAGGTGAATATAATAGGTGGCAGAATTGGGATTCAAACCCATCCAAAAGGCTTCAGATTCAGAGTTTTTTGCATTACATTTCACTACACCTCTCAACATCCTCTGGAAAAAGTACAGTATTGATTTGGGGTTTATAAATAGCTTTTAGCAAATAGATGAATTTGTTAATGTGAAATCTGCAAATAATGAGAATCAACTACATATTTGTATGTTTGTATGTATCTAAATATCTATCTATATATATGTCTGTTTACACTTATGTTTATGTCTATATTATATTTATATCTACATTTGTTTCTGTTATATATATAAATGTGTTGGGAGAAAATTTATCCTAGATATTTTATGCTTCCTGTACGATCCATGCCTTCCAGGAAACAAGCATACTCAAACAGCAAAGATGCCTTAGAAGTTAGAGAAAGCACTCTCCTAAAGATACAGACCCCAGAAACATCCTATGATTTATGAAGATAAAGTTTCCTCCATCTTATCTTAGGGACAGTTGCTTAAATTCCAAGGTAATTAATAATCTCTTTATCTGAAACGGATTGTGAAAAGATAAACCAGCAGCTCGTAAACATTTAGAATCCCTTAAGTTTGGGGTTCTTTTTCAGTGATGCAAATCCACTATACATACAGGTAAACAGCTGACACTCATCTGTCACGGAGCTTGGCAAATGGGGAACTGGCAATGACTGGATCCAGTTTCTGCTTTTACCATAAGTAATAAACCATCTTTGTCTCTGACATGAGTTCTTGTGTCTTTATAAGTACATGCATATGATACTGAGGCGAGCTAACTTGCTGGCTTTTAAGTAAGGTGAAAATCTCAAACAGAACTTTCATAGTTTTGGACTTAGCATCAATATGCTTCAAGGTGTATAATCAACTAAAAAAAGAAACTCGACATTATATTTTTAAAAAGTATTTCTAGAAAATAAAGATGAAAGAAAATGCCCCTATTAATTGCAGTGCTAATTTTTTATTCCTAGGCCAGTCAACAAAAATTAAAAATGAATCAGGATAGAAAAGTAAGCTCAGGACTTAAAAACAAAATTAATCAGGACCTTTTTCCCCTCAGTTTCACCTGCAAATAATATCTAATACAACAACTCCCTCCCCACTCCCCCATGACAAGAACACATGTCCACACTGAATCAGCCTCTAAGTTCTTCTGATTTTAAATCCTGTATTATTTAGGATAAAATAATTTATGTAATATAAGAAAACATAAACTTTCCCAATATAAACACCTTGCTTTTCCAAAGACTTCCCTACCTGTGCTAATTCAGTACCTGAGGCTCCTTGCAACTTTTTTTTTTTTACTCTGCAAATGTGTCAGCTCCTTAATTGTGCTGTATCCATCCAGCAGTCAACAACACTGCCAAAATAACATTCATTTACATTGTACTATGCCAAAGTCCTACTGGGATCCAAGGGAGTTCATGAAATGTAGTCCCTGGCTAACCATTCTGACTAAAGAGCAAATCTACATTATAAAAGTGAGAAGCAAACATCTTTGTTGAAAATATAACCACGCAGTCACATGTCTCTGCATCTACCTTTTGAACAACCACAAGTAGATCCTTATCATAGTTTCTAGAAATTAATACTCAAACAATTTCTATGCCTAAATCCATTATTCCCTCTTCCAAAAGACCCAACTTTCTAATATTCAAATTAATCATATAATTCATTTTAATATGCACTCAATATTTCTATCACTTACAGAAAAAACTGAATTTCTAAACATTTTGTATGAGGAGCTCTAGTAACTGGCTTCTGCCTGTTTCCCTTCTCCACTTTAGATGCTTGAAGGCTCGTACTTTACCATCCGGTAATGTGAACTTGTAATTCCTCACATATCACCTGCTTTTCCCATTGAATTATTACAAAAGACATGGTCAGAAATTATTCTGTATATAACCACCCACTCTTCATATTGGTTAGTTTATACAAAGTGATAAAATGTATTATACAAAAATATTTCAATTTTATTGGATAATTAAACATTTAGCACCCAAATAATGTGTTAATTAAAACTCTAATATGATATAATATGAAACATTGCTTCATTTATTATATTGCCTGTCTCTAATATCAATATATCCAATATTAAAAGATTGAAAATAAGTGTATCTTGTTATGTAAGACAAGGGAAATGATTTTCAAGCTATTTGAACCAATTTCTGTGTTCCAATAGCAACCTACAGATAATATCCCCTTAATATGTCAAATCACATTTTACTCTCTTTACACCCCATTGATCTGCAACTGCCTGAATATAGGACACTATCTTTTTTTTTATAGTTTATTATTATTATTATTATTATTATACTTTAAGTTCTAGGGTACATGTGCATAACATGCAGGTTTGTTACATATGTATACTTGTGCCATGTTGCTGTGCTGCACCCATCAACTCGTCAGCACCCATCAACTCATCATTTACATAAGGTATAACTCCCAATGCAATCCCTCCCCCCTGCCCCCTCCCCTCACCCCATGATAGGCCCCAGTGTGTGATGTTCCCCTTCCCGAGTCCAAGTGATCTCATTGTTAAGTTCCCACCTATGAGTGAGAACATGTGGTGTTTGGTTTTCTGTTCTTGGGATAGTTTGCTAAGAATGATGGTTTCCAGCTGCATCCATGTCCCTACGAAGGACACAAACTCATCCTTTTTTATGGCTGCATAGTATTCCATGGTGTATATGTGCCACATTTTCTTAATCCAGTCTGTCACTGATGGACATTTGGATTGATTCCAAGTCTTTGCTATTGTGAATAGTGCCGCAATAAATAGACGTGTGCATGTGTCTTTATAGCACCATGATTTATAATCCTTTGGGTATATACCCAGTAATGGGATGGCTGGGTCATATGGTATTTCTAGTTCTAGATCCTTGAGGAATCGCCATACTGTTTTCCATAATGGTTGAACTAGTTTACAATCCCACCAACAGTGTAAAAGTGTTCCTATTTCTCCACATCCTCTCCAGCACCTGTTGTTTCCTGACTTTTTAATGATCGCCATTCTAACTGGTGTGAGATGGTATCTCATTGTGGTTTTGATTTGCATTTCTCTGATGGCCGGTGATGATGAGCATTTTTTCATGTGTCTGTTGGCTGTATGAATGTCTTCTTTTGAGAAATGTCTGTTCATATCCTTTGCCCACTTTTTGATGGGGCTGTTTGTTTTTTTCTTGTAAATTTGTTTGAGTTCTTTGTAGGTTCTGGATATTAGCCCTTTGTCAGATGAGTAGATTGCAAAAATGTTCTCCCATTCTGTAGGTTGCCTGTTCACTCTGATGGTAGTTTTTTTTTGCTGTGCAGAAGCTCTTTAGTTTAATGAGATCCCATTTGTCAATTTTGGCTTTTGCTGCCATTGCTTTTGGTGTTTTAGACATGAAATCTTTGCCCATGCCTATGTCCTGAATGGTACTACCTAGGTTTTCCTCTAGGATTTTTATGGTATTAGGTCTAACATTTAAGTCTCTACTCCATCTTGAATTAATTTTCGTATAAGGAGTAAGGAAAGGATCCAGTTTCAGCTTTCTACTTATGGCTACCCAATTTTCCCAACACCATTTATTAAATAGGGAATCCTTTCCCCATTTCTTGTTTCTCTCAGGTTTGTCAAAGATCAGATGGCTGTAGATGTGTGGCATTATTTCTGAGGACTCTGTTCTGTTCCATTGGTCTATATCTCTGTTTTGGTACCAGTACCATGCTGTTTTGGTTACTGTCGCCTTGTAGTATAGTTTGAAATCAGGTAGCGTGATGCCTGCAGCTTTGTTCTTTTGACTTAGGATTGTCTTGGAGATGCGGGCTCTTTTTTGGTTCCATATGAACTTTAAAGCAGTTTTTTCCAATTCTGTGAAGAAACTCATTGGTAGCTTGATGGGGATGGCATTGAATCTATAAATTACCTTGGGCAGTATGGCCATTTTCACGATATTGATTCTTCCTATCCATGAACATGGTATGTTCTTCCATTTGTTTGTGTCCTCTTATTTCACTGAGCAGTGGTTTGTAGTTCTCCTTGAAGAGGTCCTTTACATCCCTTGTAAGTTGGATTCCTAGGTATTTTATTCTCTTTGAAGCAATTGTGAATGGAAGTTCATTCATGATTTGGCTCTCTGTTTGTCTGTTACTGGTGTATAAGAATGCTTGTGATTTTTGCACATTAATTTTGTATCCTGAGACTTTGCTGAAGTTGCTTATCAGCTTAAGGAGATTTTGGGCTGATCCAATGGGATTTTCTAAATGTACAATCATGTCATCTGCAAACAGGGACAATTTGACTTCTTCTTTTCCTAACTGAATACCCTTGATTTCTTTCTCTTGCCTGATTGCCCTAGCCAGAACTTCCAACATTATGTTGAATAGGAGTGGTGAGAGAGGGCATCCCTGTCTTGTGCCAGTTTTCAAAGGGAATTTTTCCAGTTTTTGCCCATTCAGTATGATATTGGCTGTGGGTTTGTCATAAATAGCTCTTATTATTTTGAGGTACGTTCCGTCAATACCGAATTTATTGAGCGTTTTTAGCATGAAGGGCTGTTGAATTTTGTCAAAAGCCTTTTCTGCATCTATTGAGATAATCATGTGGTTCTTGTCTTTGGTTCTGTTTATATGCTAGATTATGTTTATTGATTTGCGAATGTTGAACCAGCCTTGCATCCCAGGGATGAAGCCCACTTGATCATGGTGGATAAGCTTTTTGATGTGTTGCTGAATCTGGTTTGCCAGTATTTTTTTGAGGATTTTTGCATTGATGTTCATCAGGGATATTGGTCTAAAATTCTCTTTTTTTGTTATGTCTCTGCCAGGCTTTGGTATCAGGATGATGTTGGCCTCATAAAATGAGTTAGGGAGGATTCCCTCTTTTTCTATTGATTGGAACAGTTTCAGAAGGAATGGTACCAGCTCCTCCTTGTACCTCTGGTAGAATTCGGCTGTGAATCCATCTGGTCCTGGACTATTTTTGGTTGGTAGGCTATTAATTATTGCCTCAATTTCAGAGCCTGCTATTGGTCTATTCAGGGATTCAACTTCTTCCTGGTTTAGGCTTGGAAGAGTATAAGTGTCCAGGAAATTATCCATTTCTTCTAGATTTTCCAGTTTATTTGCATAGAGGTGTTTATAGTATTCTCTGATGGTAGTTTGTATTTCTGTGGGGTTGGTGGTGATATCCCCTTTATCATTTTTTATTGCGTCAATTTGATTCTTCTCTCTTTTCTTCTTTATTAGTCTTGCTAGCGGTCTGTCAATGTTGTTGATCTTTTCAAAAAACCAACTCCTGGATTCATGGATTTTTTGGAGGGTTTTTTGTGTCTCTATCTCCTTCAGTTCTGCTCTGATATTAGTTATTTCTTGCCTTCTGCTAGCTTTCGAATGTGTTTGCTCTTGCTTCTCTAGTTCTTTTAATTGTGATGTTAGAGTGTCAATTTTAGATCTTTCCTGCTTTCTCTTGTGGGCATTTAGTGCTTTAAATTTCCCTCTACACACTGCTTTAAATGTGTCCCAGAGATTCTGGTATGTTGTATCTTTGTTCTCATTGGTTTCAAAGAACATCTTTATTTCTGCCTTCATTTCGTTATGTACCCAGTAGTCATTCAGGAGCAGGTTGTTCAGTTTCCATGTAGTTGAGCGGTTTTGATTTGAGTTTCTTAGTCCTGAGTTCTAGTTTGATTGCACTGTGGTCTGAGAGACAGTTTGTTATAATTTCTGTTCTTGTACATTTGCTGAGGAGTGCTTTACTTCCAATTATGTGGTCAATTTTGGAGTAAGTGCAATGTGGTGCTGAGAAGAATGTATATTCTGTTGATTTGCGGTGGAGAGTTCTATAGATGTCCATTAGGTCTGCTTGCTGCAGAGATGAGTTCAATTCCTGGATATCCTTGTTAACTTTCTGTCTCGTTGATCTGTCTAATGTTGACAGTGGAGTGATGAAGTCTCCCATTATTATTGTATGGGAGTCTAAGTCTCTTTGTAAGTCTCTAAGGACTTGCTTTATGAATCTGGGTGCTCCTGCATTGGGTGCATATATATTTAGGATAGTTAGCTCTTCCTGTTGAATTGATCCCTTTACCATTATGTAATGGCCTTCTTTGTCTCTTTTGATCTTTGATGGTTTAAAGTCTGTTTTATCATAGACTAGTATTGCAACCCCTGCTTTTTTTTGTTCTCCATTTGCTTCGTAAATCTTCCTCCATCCCTTTATTTTGAGCCTATGTATATCTCTGCATGTGAGATGGGTCTCCTGAATACAGCAGACTGATGGGTCTTGACTCTTTATCCAGTTTGCCAGTCTGTGTCTTTTAATTGGACCATTTATTCCATTTACATTTAAGGTTAAGATTGTTATGTGTGAACTTGATCCTGCCATTATAATATTAACTGGTTATTTTGCTCATTAGTTGATGCAGTTTCTTCCTAGCCTTGATGGTCTCTACATTTTGGCATGTTTTTGCAATGGCTGGTACCGGTTGTTCCTTTCCATGTTGAGTGCTTCCTTCAGGGTCTTTTGTAAGGCAGGCCTAGTGGTGACAAAATCTCTAAGCATTTGCTTATCTGTAATGGATTTTATTTTTCCTTCACTTATGAATCTTAATTTGGCTGAATATGAAATTCTGGGTTGAAAATTCTTTTCTTTAAGAATGTTGAATATTGGCCCCCACTCTCTTCTGGCTTGTAGAGTTTCTGCCGAGAGATCTGCTGTTAGTCTGATGGGCTTCCCTTTGTGGGTAACCCGACCTTTCTCTCTGGCTGCCCTTAAGATTTTTTCCTTCATTTCAACTTTGGGGAATCTGGCAATTATGTGTCTTGGAGTTGCTCTTCTCGAGGAGTATCTTTGTGGCGTTCTCTGTATTTCCTGGATTTGAATGTTGGCCTGCCCTACTAGGTTGGGGAAGTTCTCCTGGATGATATCCTGAAGAGTGTTTTCCAACTTGGTTCCATTTTCCCCCTCACTTTCAGGCACCCCAATCAGACGGAGATTTGGTCTTTTTACATAATCCGATACTTCTTGCAGGCTTTGTTCATTTCTTTTTCTTCTTTTTTCGTTTGGTTTCTCTTCTCGCTTGATTTCATTCATTTGATCCTCAATCGCTGATACTCTTTCTTCCAGTTGATCGAGTCGGTTACTGAAGCTTGTGCATTTGTCACGTATTTCTCGTGTCATGGTTTTCATCTCTTTCATTTCGTTTATGACCTTCTCTGCATTAATTACTCTAGCCATCAATTCTTCCACTTTTTTTTCAAGATTTTTAGTTTCTTTGCGCTGGGTACGTAATTCCTCCTTTAGCGCTGAGAAGTTTGATGGACTGAAGCCTTCTTCTCTCAACTCGTCAAAGTCATTCTCCGTCCAGCTTTGATCCGTTGCTGGCGATGAGCTGCGCTCCTTTGCCGGGGGAGATGTGCTCTTATTTTTTAAATTTCCAGCTTTTCTGCCCTGCTTTTTCCCCATCTTTGTGGTTTTATCTGCCTCTGGTCTTTGATGATGGTGACGTACTGATGGGGTTTTGGTGTAGGTGTCCTTCCTGTTTGATAGTTTTCCTTCTAACAGTCAGGACCCTCAGCTGTAGGTCTGTTGGAGATTGCTTGAGGTCCACTCCAGACCCTGTTTGCCTGGGTGTCAGCAGCAGAGGCTGCAGAAGATAGAATATTGCTGAACAGCGAGTGTACCTGTCTGATTCTTGCCTTGGAGGCTTCCTCTCAGGGGGGGACTCCACCCTGTGAGGTGTGGGGTGTCAGACTGCCCCTAGTGGGAGATGTCTCCCAGTTAGGCTACTCAGGGGTCAGGGACCCACTTGAGCAGGCAGTCTGTCCCTTCTCAGATCTCAACCTCCGTGTTGGGAGATCCACTGCTCTCTTCAAAGCTGTCAGACAGAGTCATTTGTGTCTGCAGAGGTTTCTGCTGCTTTTGTTATTGTTTACTGTGCCCTGTCCCCAGAGGTGGAGTCTACAGAGACAGGCAGGTTTCCTTGAGCTGCTGTGAGCTCCACCCAGTTCGAGCTTCCCAGCAGCTTTGTTTACCTACTTAAGCCTCAGCAATGGCGGGCGCCCCTCCCCCAGCCTTGCTGCTGCCTTGCCGGTAGATCACAGACTGCTGTGCTAGCAATGAGGGAGGCTCCGTGGGTGTGTGACCCTCCCGGCCAGGTGTGGGATATAATCTCCTGGTGTGCCCGTTTCCTTAAAGCTCAGTATTGGGGTGGGAATTACCTGATTTTCCAGGTGTTGTGTGTCTCAGTTCCCCTGGCTAGGAAAAGAGATTCCCATCCCCCTTGCGCTTCCCAGGTGAGGAGATGCCTCGCCCTGCTTCAGCTCTCGCTGGTCGGGCTGCAGCAGCTGACCAGCACCGATTGTCCGGCACTCCCTAGTGAGATGAACCCAGTACCTCAGTCGAAATTGCAGAAATCACGGGTCTTCTGTGTTGCTCGCGCTGGGAGTTGGAGACTGGAGCTGTTCCTATTCGGCCATCTTACTCCGCCCCCCGAGGACACTATCTTTAACTCTTTATTTTGCATATCAGAAAAAGAACTATCTCATAGGTAATATACATTTGATAAGCTCTTCAAAATTTGATGTTTCAAGTAAAATATTATGTTTAGAACTTGACTGAGAAAGGTAATAAATTTTTTATCTTTAATGGAGTAAGATATTTTTGAGACATGAATAAAATAATTACATAAAGCATTCTGTTCTACAGGAAAGTGAGAGAGGCAAAATAATAATAAAAATAATTGTAATTACCACTTGATATTCCTGTGAGTTCTTGAAGTTTATAGCACTCTGCCTCTCTGATCTCAATTTATGAAAAATTATAATTTTATCCTCAAGTGAAAAACCATTCTACTAATTTTTTTTTTTTTTTTCTGGTTAAGATATGCAGGAAAGAGACCCAGAGGCAAACTGGGAATTGCATTTTTGCACCTCCTTTTAAAATCTCATTATTTTGCCTGATACTTTTAAACTGATCCATTGTTTCTTTTATAAAAGACCTCTTTCTACATTTTAATCAAACTTTATTTCTAAGATACTTGTCATTGTTAATGGACTTTTGAAATCTTCAGCATCTTTTGTTGTTTTTACCTATGCAAAATTGTGGGAAGAAAAGTTACTTTACACTGACTGATCTATGAAGCTTGTCATTTGAGACAGTTCTTTATTTTCTGAAGGTTTTTAAAGTGAATTAACACTTTGATGCCCTTACTAAATGTAATAATAGTTTCTTTAAAAAAGTGAATATCTAATATGTATAACAAATATAATAAGTAATATATATGTGTAACCTTGATATTTCCTTCAGACGTTTTGAATTCCAAACTTCAAAACTGAATTATATCTTAATTGGCAAGCTGCTAAATAAGAAATCCATATGTAACTATAATTATATAGGCTAGTAGAATTATGTATGCTGTGCACATATTCAATAAATAATGCTCTATGTATTGATTTAAAAAATAGAGTAACTCAGTGGTAGTAAATAATAAAGGCTGAGCATGCATACAATTATTTAGTCATTCATTAGTCAACTAAGTCCTGATTGCTGACCCTATATATGACCCTTTGTTAGAAGGGAGCCTGTGGTTGGCAGTTAAACATGTTTTTCCTTCCTTTGTGCCATGAGAAGTGAAATGAGAAATACATAGCAGGAATGCTCACTTGAAGGAAAACAGATAATGCCAGCAAATATCAAAAGAATAAGCAACAAAGTTTGACTAATTGGAAAAACACAAAATCTAAAATTCCATTATATGTGTCTGTGTATCTACCTATATCTATGTCTATCTATATCATCTACATCTACTTCTATCTTTATATTCATCCTAGTTATTGATTAATTTTGAAAAATTAAAGTTCTAGAGAAGCAAGGGATTACTGTAACTCCTAAACAAAATAAATGCATGTATTTCCAAAGAGCATCAGATGTTTATATGAATGTGTTATCTCAAGTCAAAGAAGCAAGGCAATGACATTTTAGGCAATGAGTTGATCTTTAGATACATATCTAATTATTGTCACAATATACAATTTACACTTAATACAATAAATAAGTTTATTTCTCTTCTAGATAAAAAAGAAATTGTGCTCTGGTTTAAAGGTATCACATTGGAAGCAGCCCTCACCAGTCAAACCCGCAGCACCTTGTCTTGCTTTTCCCACCTTGACAACTACATTTCTATTGTTTATCAGTTACCCAGACTCAGACACTCTGTTATAGCAGAACAAACAAGCTTAGACACCTGGCATCAAGATAAACAATGTCTAAATCTCCCCAAATATTTTTAGTTATAATAAGTCACAAGGTTTTTCATAAGTTCTTTCATTAAAACACTCTTGTTACAATGCAAAATATCATTTATTTGCAACAGTTATTTCAATAATAATGTAGACTTTTCCTTGCAGTCATATCCTTCTACCAAAGATACCCTAAGGTAATATCTAGCACTTAATCCAAGGGGAACATTTCTCAGAAGTACTATTGTCCCCTCTTATTTATGGCTTCACCTTCCATGATTTGTTATTCATGGTCTACTGCATTTCAAAGAAAATTAAGTGGAAAATTCCAAAAACAAACAATTTATAAGTTTTAAATTACACACTGCTCTGAGTAGTGTGATGAAATCTTACACCATCCCTTCCATCCAATCCAGAACATCAGAATATGAATCAACCTTTGGTCCAGTGTGTCTATGCTATATATGTGATCAGCACATTAATAACTTAGTAGATTTTTCAGTTATCAGATCAACTGTAGTAGTATCCTGGGACTTATGTCCAAAGTCAACATTAGCCTAATGTTATATCACAATGCCTACATTATTCACTTCACTTTGTTTAATCATGTAGGCATTTTATCATCATACATTATCATAAGAAGGATATTATACAATAAATAAATTTAGAGAAAGAGGTCACACACACATAACTGTCGTTATAGTTTTCTATTACTAGTTATTGTTGTTAATCTCTTACTGTGCCTAATTTATAAGTTAAACTTTATCATATATATGTATCTATACAAAACAATAGAGAGCATATAAGGTTCAGTACTGAGTGTTGTTTCAGGTAGCCACTGGGGTTGTTGAAATGTATTCCCTGCAGATAAAAGGGGACTACTGTATCTATATCAACACTCATCTACTTCTCATTAACTGACGACATAAAAACAAACAGAAGGAACTTCTTATATTCATAATTGATAAACAATTTTATTGAGTAGAGGATTTAATAATTCCTACTGACTTAAAAAATCTTTATAAAATGTGCAGTGAGAAATGTAATACCTCATTTACTGAGGTCGATGAAAAAAATACACTTCTCCAGCCAACCACTGCTGGGACTATTGAGCCAGTAGCAGCTCAGCAACTCCCTGGGACAAAACTCACAGTGGGATGGCAACTTGCCATCTTTGCTGTCTCCCAGCCCTCGTCCTTGTTGTCTCCAGGGTTTGGAGAATCCACAGGACCAGGGGCTGGTCTAGACCTCTAGCACAAAGCATCCACCTAATGGAAAAGTGGCCAAACTGTTCTCCACACAGGTTCTTGTCCTCACTTTTCCTCACTGGAGAGGAATGCCTGGTCTGGGACTCCAGCACAACTATCCTGGCCCTCGTGTGACCACTTCAATCAGAGGTAGCACAGCAGTTAAAGCAACACCCACACAGACAGCTGAGGAAGAACCAGCATAAGGACTCCAGCAACTCAAATGGCCAGTGTCTTATGTCCTCCAAATGACTACACTGGTTCCATAACACTGGTTCTTAAACAGGTTTCATTAGCTAAAATGACAAAAACAGAATTCAGAATATGAATAGGAATAAAGATCATTGAAATTCAGGAGAATGGGAAAACCCAATCCAAGGAAACTAAGAATCCCAATAAAATACTACAGAAGGTGATGGACTAAATAGCAAGGATAAAAAGATAGCTGATCTGATAGAGCTGAAAAACATACTACAAGAATTTCATAATACAATCATAAGTATTAACAGTAGAATAGACTAAGGTTAGGAAAGAATCTCAGAACTTGAAGACTAGTTCTCTGAAACAAGACAGTCAGACAAAAATGAAGAAAAAAAGAATAAAAAGGAATGAACAAAACCTCTGAGACATATGGGATTATGTAAGGAGGCCAAATCTATAAATAATTGGCATCCCTAAAAGAGACGAGAAGAAAGCAAGTAACTTAGAAAAAAATTACAAAACTTGCTAGAGAGGACAACACTCAAATTCAGGAAATACAGAGAAGTTCTGCAAGATTCTCTACAAGAAGATCATCCCAATCTGGTGCTTATGAGCGTAAGCATCAGATTTTCCAAGGTTAAAATGAAAAAAAAAAAAAAAAAAGCTAAAGGCAACTAAAGAGTAAGGGCTGGTCACATACAAAAGGAACCAACCCATTAGGTTAAGAGTGGAATTCTCAGCAGAAACCTTACAAGTCAGAAGATATTGAGGACTTATATTCTTTTTTTCTTTCTTTTTTTTTTTTTTTTTTTGAGACGGAGTCTCGCTCTGTCCCCCAGGCTGGAGTGCAGTGGCCGGATCTCAGCTCACTGCAAGCTCTGCCTCCCGGGTTTATGCCATTCTCCTGCCTCAGCCTCCGGAGTAGCTGGGACTACAGGCGCCTGCCACTTCACCCGGCTAGTTTTGTTTTTGTTTTTGTTTTTGTTTTTGTATTTTTTAGTAGAGACGGGGTTTCACCCTGTTAGCCAGGATGGTGTTGATCTCCTGACCTCGTGATCTGCTCGTTTGGGCCTCCTAAAGTTCTGGGATTACAGGCTTGAGCTACCGTGCGTGGCCAGGGGGCTTATATTCAACACCCTAAAAAGAAAAATCTTCAATCAATAATTTTATATCTAGTCAAACTAAGCTTATTCAGCAAAGAAGTAAGATTATTTTCAGATGAGCAAATATGAAAATAGTTCTTTACCATCAGACACACTTTAAAATAGATCTTGAACAGAGCACTAAATATGAAAAGGAAAGACTATTACAAGCCATTACAAAACACACTTAAGTACACAGTCCAGTGACACTATAAAGCAACCACACAAACAAGCCAGTGTAATAACCAACTAACAACACAATGACAGGATCAAATCCACACATATCAATACTAATCTTGAATATAAATGAGCTAAATGCTCTATTTAAAAGGTGGAGAGTGGCAAACTAGATTAAAAAGTGAGACCAAACTGTATGCCATCTTCAAAAGACCCATCTGACATGCAGTGACTTCCATAGCCTCAAAATAAAGGGATGGTGGAAAATTTACCAAGCAAATGGAAATAAGAAAAAAGCAGAAGTTACAATCCTGATTTCAGAAAAAACAGACTTCAAACAAAGAAAAAAATATATAAAGAAGGGTATTACATAGTATTTAAAGGGTTCAATTCAACAGGAAGGTCTAACTATTCTAAATATATATATACACACACACTCAAGACAGGGGCACTCAGATTTGTAAAGCAAATTCTTAGAGACCTACAAAAATACTTAGATACCAACAAAATAATAGTGGGAGAATTCAACGCACCACTTACAGTATTAGACAGATCACTGAGGCAGAAAATTAACTAAGCTATACAAGACCTGAACTCAAGATTGGACAAAATGGATCTGATATACATCTAAAGACCTCTCCACCCCAAAATAAGAGAATATGCATTATTTTAATCTCTGTATGGCATATAGTCTAAAATCAACCACACAATTGGACATAAAACAATCTTCAGCAAATGCATAAAAACCACAATCATACCAAACACATTCTTGGATCACAAGGAAATAAAAATAGAAATAAAGATTAAAAAAAAAAATCACTCAAAACCATGCCATTGGCTGGGTGTGGTGGTTCATGCCTGTAATCCCAGCACTTTGGGAGGCTGAGGCAGACACACCACCTGAGGTCAGGAGTTCTACAGAAGCTTGGCCAACATGGTGAAACCCGTATCTACTAAAAAAACAAAAATTACCCAGGTGTGGTGGCAGGTTCCCGTAATCTCAGCTACTTGGGAGGCTGAGGCTGGAGAATTGCTTGAACCTGGGAGGCAGAGGTTGCAGTGAGCCAAGGTCATGCCATTGCACTCCAGTCTGGGGGACAAGAGTGAACCTCTCTCAAAAACAAAACATCTAATCACATGCAAATTAAGCAACCTGCTATTGAATGACTTTTGGGTAAGTCATGAAATTAAGGAAGAAATCAAGAAGTTACTAGGGGCTAATGACAACAAAGAAACAACTTAGCAGAATCTCTGGAACACAGCTAAGACAGTGATAAGAGGGAAATTAATAGCACTAACTGACTATATCAAAATTTTAGAAAGTTCTCAAATTAGCAATCTAACATCACAAAAAAAATAAATAAATAACTGGAGAAGCAAAAGCAAACCAACCTCAAATCGAGCAGATGACAAGAAATAACTAAAATTAGAGCTAACCTGAAGGAGATAGAGATCCAAGAAACCATTCAAAATATCAACAAATTCAAGTTGTTTTTTTGAAAAATAAAATAAAATAGGCCATTAGCTAGATTAATAAAGGAGAAAAGAGAGAAAATCCAAGTAAACACAATAAGAAGAAAGCAAGAAATTATTTCTGACTCCACAGAAAAAAAAATAACCACCAGAGACTACTGCAAACACCTCTATGCACACAAACCAGAAAACCCGAAATAGATGGATCAGTTTCTGGACACATACATCTTCCTAAGACTGAACCAGGAAGAAATTAATTTGCTTATCCATTAAAGAGCTCCAAAATTGAACTAGTACTAAATAGCCTACCAACCAAATAAAGCACAGGATCAGATGGATTCATAGCCAAACTATACCATAAGTACAAAGAAGAACTAGTATCATTCCTACTAAACCTATTCCAAAAAATTGAGGAAGGGGAGTCCTTCCTCAACTCATTCTGTGAATCCAGCATCATCCTGATACAAAAACATGGCAGTGACACAACCACAACAACAACAACAACAAAACTTCAAGCCAATGACCTTAATGAACATGGATGTAAAAATCCTTAACAAAATACTGGCAAATCGAATGCAGCAGTATATCAGAAAGCTAATCTATCATGAACCAGTAGACATTTCCCCTGGTATGCAAGGTTGGTTCAACATATGAAAATCAACAAATGTGATTAATCACATAAACAGGATTAAAGACAAAAAACACATGATTATCTCAATTGATGCAGAAAAGGCTTTAGATAAAATTCAAAATGGATTTATGTTAAAAACTCTCAATATACTAGGCATTGAAGGAACATACTTCAAAATAGTATGAACCATCTATAACAAACCTGCAGCCAACATCATACTGAATGGGCAAAAGCTAGAAGCATTACTCTTGAAAACCAGCACAAGGCAAGGATGCCCTCTCTCACTACTCTTATTCAACATAGTATTGGAAATCCTGACCAGAAATATCAATCAAGAGAAGGAAATAAAGGGTATCCAAATAGGAAGAGAGGAAGTCAAACTATCCCTGTTTGAAGATGGCACGATCCTATACCTAGAAAATCCCATAGTCTCAGCCCATAGCTCCTTCAGCTGATAAACAACTTCAGGAAAGTGTTAGGATACAAAATTAGCATACAAAGGTTACTAGCATTTTTATATACCAACAACAGCGAAGCTGAGATCCAAATCAGGAATCCAATCCCAATCACAATTGTCAAAAATAATAAAATAAATAGAAATACAGGTGCCCAGGGAGGTGAATGATCTCTACAATAAGAGTTACAAAACACTGCTTAAATAACTCAGAGAAGATACACACAAATGGATAAAAACACTCCATATTATTAAAATGGTTATGTTTCCAAAAATGATTTATAGATTCAATGCTGTGCCCATCAAACTATCAATTACATTCTTCACAGAACTATAAAAATCCTTTTGTAATTAATGTATAATCAAAAATGAGGCTGAATAGCCAAGGCAATTCTAAGCAAAAACAACAAAGTTCAGGCATCATTCTACCTGACTTCAAACTATAACACAAGGCTACAGTAACCAAAACAGCATGGTACTGGTACAAAAACATACATAGATACATAGACCAATGGAACAGAATAGAGAGCCCAGAAATAAGGCTTCTCATATACAACCACATGATCATTGACAAAGTTGACAAAAACAACCAATGGGGAAAGGACTCCCTACTAAATACATAGTGCTGAGACAACTGGCAAGCCATACGCAAAAGACTAAATTTGGACCCCTTTCTTAACACCGTACACAAAAATCAACTCAAGATCGATTACAGACTTAAATGTAAAACTCAAAACTATAATTAAACATAATAGTTTCTGCACAGCAAAATAAACTGTCAGCAGAATAAACACAACCTACATATTGGGAGAACATATTTGGAAACTATGCATATGACAAAGATCTAATATCCAGCATATGTAATGAATTTAAACATGTTTATAAGAAAGAAACAAACAACCTCATTAAAAAATGAGCAGAGGACATGAGCTGACTCTTCTCAAAAGAAGACATATGTGCAACCAAAAAACATATGAAAAGTTTAGTATCACTGTATTAGAGAATTAAAAATCAGAACCACATTGAGATATCTCACACCAGTCAGAATGACTATTATGAAAAAGTCGACAAATAACATATGCTGGTAAGGTTATGGAGAAAAGGGAACACTCATACATTGCTAGTAGGAGTGTAAACTAGCTCAACCATTGGGGAAAGCATTGTGGCAATTTCTCAAAGATCTAAAAACAGAACTACCATTTGACCCAGCAGTCCCACTACTGGGTAAATAGCCAAAGAATATAAATAATCTTATGATAAAGACACATTCACATGCGTATTCATTGCAGCATTGTTCGCAATATCTCAGATATGAAATCAACCTAAATGTCCACCAATGATAGACTGGATAAATAAAAAAAGCACATATACACTATGGAATACTATGCAGCCATAAAAGAGAAAAAGGTTATGTCCTCTGCAGGAACATGTATAAAACTGGAGACTGGCCAAGCATGGTGGCTCACATCTGTAATCCCAACACTTTGGGAGGCCATGGCAGGTGGATCACCTGAGGTCAGCAGTTCAAGACCAGCCTGGCCAACATGGTAAAACCCCATCTCTACTAAAAACACAAAAATCCGCTGGGCATGGTGGCAAGCACCTGTAATCCCAGCTACTTGGGAGGCTGAGACGAGAGAATCACTTGAACCCAGGAGGCAGAAATTGCAGTGAGCCAAGACCCCAACACTGCACTCCAGCCTGAGTGACAAGAGTAAAACCCTGTCTCAAAATCAATGACAACAACAACAAAAATTGGAGACCATCAATCCTTAACAAACTAACACAGGAACAGAAAACAAAATACCACCTGTGCTCATTTAAAAGTGAAAAATAAAGAATGAGAACACATGAGAAATGGGGAACAACAGACACTCTTGCCTTCTTGATGGTGGAGGTTGGGAGGAAAGAGAGGAAAAGAAAAAATAATTTGTTACTAGGCTTAGTACCTGGGTGGCAAAATAATCTGTATAACAAACTCCCATCACAGAATTTTACCTATATAACCACATGCAATGTATTCCTGAACCTAAAATAAAGTTTGGAAAAAAAAAAAAAAAAGAAAGAAAAGAAAGAAAAGTCAGAGACAGCGCTGAATCTGAAGGTCTTATGGGAGTCTTATTTGCATAACTGCCTTTGCCCCAGAATCTGCTACTAAGTCACAGCCACTTGAGCTTTAATTCTACCTTCTTAAAATGGGAGTAAGTATAATATTCTATCTCCTTCACCAGGTCCTTGAGTTCCTTCACTGTAATAGTGAAAGAAGTTGGAAAGCACTGTGGTTTCAAACTTGCATCCTCTTTCATTTTCTGTCTACCAGTAGCACTTCTTTTGACTTTGAAGTGCCAGTGTGCTGCAGATTCTTCATCTTTAAAATAAAAATGATATCCAATAAAAAACTAATTTTCTGAAACAATATGAAATAAAGCCTGTTTATAGAATCTCAACCAATTAATATTTTATGCCAAATAGAAACATTTACATTTGTATCATCTTTATAAAATTTTATACAAGCCTTACTTTTTCCTTGTGGTTATCTCATACATAAGAAGATCTTGTTTTCTTCTCTAGAGGCATATGTATTTTTGTAATTTTTATTTTATTACTATTTTGTGAGGGTAGTTGCATGTATGAAGAGATACTGAAAACTACAGTGTAAACTCCCATTAAATATTTTTCCTTAAATATATGATAAAACAATACTTCTTTATGGACAGTGATTTTTAATGAATTTTTCTGACTCTATTTTTAAAAAATCTATAACATGGAAGAAATCTTTGCTCCTAAACATAATCAAAGCTGAATTTTATGTTCTCTACAGAAGGCAAAATGGATATATTGGTATAATGAAGGGCTTCCACAAACGGCTTCATGTTTGTTTGGATAATTATATACATAGATATATAAAAAAGATGTATGTATAAATAAATGAATGAATGCAGTGATATGCCGGAGCTAACTTGTATGAGCTCACAGGAGCCTACTATTAAATATTCTGTAATTTTTTACACTGGTTGTTAAATAGAGAGTTTTTACATCTGAAATTATATGTTACAATTAAGTAGATTATATTAAAAGAAAGATAACAAATACTCAAAAGTTACCACTTCTTCCTAATTATTTCCCTAAATTTAATTATTGTACATGACTTTGAGGTTATATATGCCTATTGCATTTGCATAGTAGAAATGCTATAGAATCACGTGTGTATTTCTTTCTAACTCTGTTCAATGATATCCAATCAATGGACCATTGTGAGAGTATTTATGCAATGGAAAGTGACACATTTCTATTTTTGATTTTTTTGTTGTTGTTGTTGTTGTTTGTCTAGATGAAGGATTGGCAAACTTTTTTTGTTGTTGTTGCAAATACTCAAAACTGCTAGCTTAATGTCCTAATATTTTAGTTGGCAATTTTGCAGTTATATTGGAAAATGGGAATGGTCTTCAGTATTGATTTGCAGTGCATTTTATATATCAATTATAATACCTAGTTAAGCTGAACTAAGAAGCTTTCTAATTTTCCATGTTGTTTAACAGTTTAAAAAACATAACACTATTCCATCTTTGAAGATATGAAGGAAAATTGCTGAAAACCATATTACTCAGCAAACATAAGTTGTATGGCATATCAATCTTATTTCACCTGTAATATAAGTCATCAAATATTCTCAAAAATATAGTTGTTATGTGGTTTCCTTTCCTGTATTTCAGTTTTGATACAAGTGCTCAAATTTTTCATTTCTTTAATAAATAGAAGGAAAAGCATTTGTTCAGATGCAGTTGAAATCATTTGATGCTAATAATTTCTTATTAGAAAAATAAACATTTTATAAATTCATTCATTGTACAACCTTCTAAAGTAGATCATTCTCATTCTTTAACATGTTTTTAAACAACAAAAATATCTGCCCTTTAGGTAATGCAACTTTCTCAAACAAATATACCTGCAATTGTCAAATATATTTATGAAAAAAAATTATTTTATTGTCTTTAATCATTCAAGGGCAGCGTTTTTGTAGAATATAACAAGTCACAATGAATCAACACACCCAGAATTCAAAAATTTGTTTCTCAATTGGCAGGAGATTTTGAAACAAAAAGTACTTTCTGCCCTTTGGAAAACACTCGGTAAATTATTACATACTCAAATCCTATGAGCTGGTAAAATGTTACCTAATTAGAAGAAAATCAATGTGATCTTCAGTGTTGAGAAGGAATTCAAAATGAATAAATTCTGGCTCAGTCACAAGGTTAAAAAATGAAAGAAATTTTTTTCACCTTATAATGTAAGCTTTGGTTGAGTTAAGATAGATATAGTATATATGAATGTTATGTGTCCAGTTAGAACACATCACATTATAGGTTAAATTTTATCACTACTCACTTCAAAAACCTTGAAAGGCTTCTGATTTTATTTAGAGCCAGATTAAATCAATGGTATTTAGGATATGCTTTAAAGCATTACAGATTGTTTGTGTGGTTAATTTTTGTAATACAAAAATAAATAAATTTAAGCTTTTTAAATAAGGTCAAAGTATTGAACATTGAGCTCAATAGTTAAAACAGTTTCAGATCCACTACAAAAAAGAGTTTAGATATGAAAATGGTATGTTCCTTTGCTTTATATTGGCTTTTTGAAGAAGTCTGGTAGAGACTTTTATTAGCCAATATTCCAACTACAATTATGAAGAGAATGAGAAAGATTAACCTTTAGAGGGAAAGACAGTAACTCTAATTAAAACATTATCCTCACTACAGGCAAGAGATGTTTTATAATATAACAACTCACACAGTAAGTACACTTTTAATGACTGCGGAGTAAGGTCATGTTTGCCTAATATGAGGGTGGTAGCTGCTATGGTTAAGAAAATGTATTTTTCTCCACAACCAAAACATATGATCACCTGTTTACACGTAACCTAGCAAGCCTAGAAGAATAAATGTTGGAGATGCAGAATTTCTCAGTAAATTGAGATTCATGGCTAGTTTTATATCCTCCTATGTAAATATGTTAAAATGGGACAAGTCACAAGCATATGCATGGCTTTAAAAATTATAATTTCCAATATGAGTAGTGTGTATTTTTTCTGGGCATATTTGATTCAGTCATAATGTTAGTACATTTCTTTATTCTCTTATTATAAGAATAAATACTGTATTTGTAAGATCAGTAGAAAAATAATCAGTGAAATATTTATAATGGCTTTGACATTGCAGAAAGTAATCTGCAGTTGGCTGAGTTATCTTGCTAATCTTCATCACTCCTGCTTGCCTTTATTGTGTGTTGATTTGTTGTTGTTTGTTGTGTTTTGTCCATTTCTTTGTTTTTGTTTTGTTTTTGTATAGGAAACTTTAAAAAACTGTGGTATTTTATATGGAAAAAAGGCTGACAGACACACACACAAACACAGAGAAACACTTAAAGAAAAAATATTGTAAATCACAGGCCAATGTAATCATACAAGTGCCAAATAATATGTATTTACGTAACACCCAAAGTTCCATGTTTACCTTCACTAATCAGAATCCTTTATCTGTGAAGCAACCATATCTTTAGCTTTGTGATTATCATTTTTTCTTTATGGCCATTGCTCTTATACAGCTCTATAAAAAAATAGAGCATTTTTTTTATTATATAAATCAATGTATTATCTCAGTGTTTCTTTGTGTGTTGTATCTTTGCTTACTATTGAGTTTTCATGTTTCACCCTTTTTGCTGCCATATCTATAGTTGATTTAAATTATTGTGTGGTTTGCATATTAATATGCCACAATTATTTGTCCATCCTCTTTGGCTGATAGATACTTGGATTGCATATAGTCTTTTAAAAACAATGAAAACTGCTACTATGAGCATTTTTGTACATGTCAGATGTGAACAGGTATAAACATTTCTGTAGAGTGCTTAAGCAGAAGTAAAATTGTTGAGTCGGAATGACACATCTATTCTTTTTTTTTCTTTTTTTTTACTCTCAGGGGAAAGCGCAAATGCAGTCCCCCACTACCACAAATTATGCAGCTGAGTTTCCCACATTTGGGGAAATCCCAGGGGTCAGCACATCCTGAGTGCAATGGATAAGCCTCGCCCTGGGAAAACCACCTTCGTGATCATGGTATCTCCCCTAAGTATTACGCATCTATTCTTATTTCCTAATTAATGCCTATAAGTTTTCCATTTTATTTTTTCAGTTCCAACTATCAATATATGAGAGTTTCTGGCCTCAGTATACTTCCCAGCTTATGTCAGACATAAATTGTAATAGCATGTCATGATTTAACTTGTGTTTCCTTGATATATATGTCAAAACTGATAAACTGAATTTATCTAAAAATTAGTACCTTAAAATATAATATAGACAAGTCATTTAATGAGTGAGAATATGGTCAGAAGAGCAAAATATGTCTGTTCTAGGTCTGCGCTAGAACAAGGTTTATCATAGGAAATTAGAGATAATAAAACTCTCGGTAAATCAAGGGGAGCTTAAATCACAGAAAGATGTCAGAAATTGGTGATTCACAGGAGATCACCTGGAAGTCACAGTGAATTTCAGCAATCTTATCAGAAGCTGCCACCACAGAGATTTTTCAGCAGCTTCTTGGAAGCTTCAGTAAATCTCAGCAATTGAATTGTGTGTTGTTGCCAATTTTAGCAGACTGCTGTGCCAGTGCTGTTGATTGAAAACACCAAAAATCCAGAAATCTTGACTCTGCTCAAATTCAGCCATAATTTCATTCACAGAATAAGGTTTCTTCTTCACTTTGTTTTCTTTCAATGTCATTGAGAGATCTTGGAATAGTTCTTAATGCAAACCATGTGGAGAAATGTATTCGGAGCGAGTTTCCAGTTTCCCACCTATAATACATGCAACTGTATAGCAGTGATGCTATGCAATTTTCTGGTCAATGCAGAGTTCTTATATGTTCTTTCACCTGTGCTTAAACCGCTGAGCAACAATAACAATAAAATAGCCAATGCTTTCATTGAAGACAGTAAACGTATATCTTGTACAATAGGAAACATACCCATGCATTCTTATAAAAGACAGAATATATGTCTCATAAATTATTGCATTCATTTCTAACTGATTATGAATACTTTTCATTTGGAGGAACATAATGATTGTTATATTGATATTAAGGAAAATAAATTTGAACAGCTGATCAAGATGGTAACTGCCAATATACAATATACATTTCTCCTTTTGTGATTAAGTAATTTATATTTTCAGAGATAATTTTCGACACCATTAATATTCTAATTCCCAAGAAACGTCATTCAATAATTTTAGCACACATTGATAATCCTCACATGAACCATTTATTGTAGGGAAGGTTTCAAGCAGTGATTTTGCAATTACATTATTATTGTCTTACTAATTACCTAGTGTTATCCTGTAAAGAAGGATTGTTATTACTTCTCTTTTCACTTTTCTAATTTCACTAAAGAATATTTTAAAAATTCATTGTTTTATAGTCAATTATGATCACCCTTTTTTTGATTACAGGTCAAATTTGACCACTGAAATCCCATTTATTCATAATAGTTTTATCACTTTGAAATGACGCTAGTAGTCCCAAGATACTTCTAAAATCAGTATTTCCCACCTGGTACTTCGCCTCTATCAGAACTTGAAAAGAAATTATTTTTCTTCAAAGAAGACTTTCATCCCATTAGTGGGCATGAACAAGGGTAATTTAAATATACGTTCTGATTACTCAGTGAGCAGTTTGTAATTAGAATGAGATTAGCTATATATGCTCTTCCTATTAAGTAACATAATCACATGCACACATACATAACGCATTATACTATTATTTGTGCTTCAAATTTAATACTACAATTTTTCCTGGCCTGTTTTATTCAATCATTATATCTCTTACCATGAGAATCATACTCTTAAAATATCAATATATTTGTTCATATGTATGTTCATAAAAGATTTTACAAAACAACTTTAAATTGCATTATCAATATTACTGGTAACAAAAAATATGAGTAGCATTTAATATTTTTTATTATTTTGATGTATTGTATAGGTGAGGTATTTTGTGTTTTTTGTGTTCAATTTAACAGATTTTTTTCTACTTGCTTTAATTATATTGTTTTTATATATAAACTTTTACTTATTCAAAATATAAAATATTGAAAAACATATTTCCAGAGAATTTTACTCCCCTCCATATTTTCTCCAAGCTAGTTCATTGCTGCCTCTATTCCTGTTGCAATTTACTTTTGCAAATATAAGTATGTGTATACATGTAAGTCTGCTCTTACACACACACCCATATATTAAAAAGAAAATGTTCTTATTTGTGTAATTTTATTAAGATAATGATAAGAAAACCATCTTATAAAGATATCACAACCAATATTGTGATATTATTAATATTCCTTGAAGTGGAATAAATTAGTCGATAATAAATGTGATATATGTATATATGAGTGCGTGTATATAAAAATTATATAAATGCATACATGTTTATTAGATCCTGCCAAAGCCCTTTTCCATAGGGATATCATTTGATTCTCCTATTATAAATATAAGAATGGAACTGTTTTCTCAAAGCTTGTTAACAGAGTCATTGGTCTATTTCTCAAATATTTTTCAATTTTTTTTATTTAAATGCTCAACATTAATCTTTCATAAGATATATTCGTATTTACTTACAATATTGATTCACTGGATAATAGGAGGACATTTCAGAGTTGTTTTAGATGGAATCTACACATTAGAAAGCATCTGAACTTTGAGATTCTAGAAATTCTAATCATAAAATAAAGGAAGATTGGTAATTTAAAGGTTTGTGTACCTTCATTCTAGGCCAACATTTTGAAATGCACTTTAAATAAAAGAACCACAATTTTTAATTAGAAATTTCCTAGGAATCTGGAAAGCTAAAGGTCTTCCATACCTGAATGATTCTAACCAGTTCTGGATAATCAATCTAATATTGCATCCAAGGACATTCAATTGCATTATGATTCATGAAGAAGCTACAAAAAGAAATCGCTTTCACTGAATTTAACTTATATAAATAGTAAAGCATTGCAGGTCAGGATGTAAAATGTCATGTCAATGTAATATCTATGATTTAATCTTCTGTACAAAAGAAAATGCCACTGAGTTTCCATCTAACATTTATTTTGAAAAAGAAAATATTTGGTACATTCGGAGGGTTGGTCTGTTCAATATATTTTAAAAGCTGTTGCATAAATGCTTTTTATTAAGGTGAAGTATATAATAAACATGTTTTATTTAGAAAAATAACATAATATTAAGAAGTATTTATCTATAAGTTAGGTTAACCTCCATACCCGCACAATTTCAAGTAGAGTGAGTGTGTGTGTGCGTATGTGTGTGTGTGTATTAAAAGTTTTCAGATGCAGTGATCTTGCTTATATCATCAACAGACATCCCATGGTTCTTTATAAATGTGATAGAAGTCTAATATCAAATTCAGGAAAGAAATGCATATGTACAAGCTCAGACTTTTTAAGAAATAATATCCAATATTTGTAAAGTTAAGTATATTAAATTATTATAATCCTTTTTGTTATATTTGCTTTTTCCAATGGATAGTCTCATAATGGCTAAACTTTTAAAATATGCGAGAAAGTACTATTTGGTTTGGACTAGGAAAATTAAGTGGAATAACAAGGATTACACAAAAATATTTTTAACAAAAAAACTGTAACATGGTTACAGAATAAAATGATTAAAGCAAACTCAATATAATGTTTTGTTAAGAATTTAGGCAAATATCATTTCACCTAACAGCGAAAAATGTTTTATATTATCTGTAAAATGTAAATATGATTTCTCAGTTGTGTAAGTACAGTTTATTTGTGTCTGTTAGTTTTCTAGGTGATGTTTAGGACAAGCACTGTAGGCTTTGCTTTCCTCTTCTGAATCTCAATAAATTCACTTTTATTTATCTGGAACTTATAGCTAGATCTTTGAAAGCCAAGCATTTGTAGTCAATAACAAATATCCTATAAAGATTACATGCAAGGAACTGGAAAATCTACAGTGAAAAAGCTTAAAAGTTTATGTCGAATACAGAAGTCTATCACACAAAACTTAAATAGACCCTGAAATCAGAATTGAGTAAAGAGACAGAAAATCTGCTTTGAATCAAAGAATAAAACTCACTAAGTTTTGCTTTAGCATGTGAATTACCTTTAAACAGTCTTGCCACACACACACGCATGCACACATATATAGACATACATACATTAGTTGTGTAATGTGCACATGTACATTATATACACATATTATATATTCATATTACTTTTATAAGAGACATAGTAATCATGTCTAATCAAGCATCAAATTTAAGAAACTACCTGTACACTCCATGTGCTTCTATCATCACAAAGTAAAACTGTCACTTATTGGCTAACTGCAAAGTTAAGTTGGTAAAATTGTCACTTTACCATCTAAGATTTAATACAGACATTGATTACTGGATAAAACAACTAGTGCTTCTTCTATGTTGTCCTTTAACCATTAGTCAATCCAGCTTTATTAGATGTGGAGTAAATCTTCATGCTGTCAGTGTTCAAATATGAGAAGCAGAATGGCAATCCAAGCAGCAAAAAAATAGGTAGTCTGAAATATTACCTAGAAAACTAGATATGACATAAGTAAGAGTCAGTAAAGGGAACAGAAATCAGTATTGTATTGCATTATTAAATGGAGTGAAAGCCACAGTGAGACAGTTACCAAAATGAGGGAAAATTGGTGTAATTATTTCCACAAAGTTTGTGGGGAAATTGACTTTCCACAATGGCACAGATAGTTATCAGTAGAGTAAATCTAGTGTTGGGATATGTAAAGTAACTTATTTTAATTTTGTCTTGTTTTATTTCTCATTCAATATTTTGGACATTTAGGTTGTTAATATAATCACTTCTTTATATTAAATATGATGCAAGCTATCTATATGCATATTTATACCTATATAATACAGAGAGGTATGCACAAACACACATACGCAGTTATAAAATCACTATTGCATCTACAACCACATGGCATTTTCTTTCTTTCAGATTTATCATACCAGAATTTTTTGAATTGTTTAGCAGAAACATTATAATGGGCAGAAATTTTATAATGCAATTTTCATCTTAAAATCTCTATATGAGAATATACTGTGAGTGAGTGGTTGAAATGTATAGCTAGATCTTTGAAAGCCAAATATTTATTTGGAACTTGGAACTAGATCTTTGAAGACCAATTATTCATAGCCAATAGCAAATATCTTATTGAGATCATGTATGTGTGTGTACATGTTTTAAATACACATAGTACTAATAGAAGTGTGGCAATGTAGAGAACTGCATAGGATGTTTATCCAGCCTATTTAAATTATGGAGGAAAATATATTAATACTATGCTTTTATAAGTTAAATATAAAGATGCATGTAAGATACATTTGTCAATGTTGATGGCATCTAACATCAAAATTCTTACTCTGTATTTCAAGATTTATTCTCCTTCATTCCTATAAATAACTCTCAACTCCTATGACCCACAGCATTCTGCCACCTTCCACTGTTAGGCAAAATTTCAGGATATAAGCAAGAATAAAAAGAAATAGTGAATTATTTACTCAAAAAGAGACTGAGAACTGTATTTTTTATACTTTTATGCCTCATAAAAGACCATGAGATCACTGCATTTAAAATCAAGGAATATTAGTTGAATGACTCCAATGCAAACTAGGTATATACCAAGTATCAATTTACAACAATTACTGATTTTTAACTCACTGTGAAAGGTATTGGAACATCGTTTAAAATCAGGCTAATGGTGCCAAGAGTAACTTTAACTTTGCGTTGACCATCTTTAAAATAGTCTGATTTTTTCTGTCCCAATATATACCATAAATATTGTCTAAAATTTTTGCTCTAAAAACACAATTACAATTAATTAGTATCTCTCATTCAATATTTGAATGAATAGAAAAAAATATATTAAATACAAAGTAAAGTTTTAAGGTAAAATTAATTCATATTTTGGCAATATGAACTCATCATGCTCTGCCTTCCAAAGTGTTTATAGTGTATCATTGGCTAATGTGTGCTTAGACTAGCACTTATTGATCCACCCACAGTTGGTAACACTCCACTCTCTGTTTATGGCTAATTGCCTCATCTACTGTCTTTAAAATGGCATGGTAAGTTAGAGTAACGGCCTCAAACACTATTATATCATTGGTTTAAACGACCCTAGACAGACAATTAATACAGTTCTCCACAGGTCAAAATCTACAGCTCATAATGAAGCATAGAAATCTATAACTCTACCCAAGGACACCTCTCAGGAGTTCAAATCTGTTCTCTCGGGCAGCTAAAAAGGTCTCATAATCTTTTATTGCACTACTTTTAATATCTGCACTGAAGCACAAAAGGCTTCTTGCTTCTATGCATTTGATTCTCATGCTGTCAAATCATATATGGCTTCACTGTAATTTATACTGTGGAACATACATCCATGTCATTTATATATACTAAAGTGAATGTATTAATGAATACTGTTTTAGTGCACTTCTTTATAAACATTTAAATATTTAAGGAAGTAGTAATATATTCAATTATAACATATAAAAATAAAGGATAATTTACTTAAAGAGAAGACATAAACAAAATATTGTCAAATTTAAATGTAGGAATTTCATCTTACAAAAATGTCTTCAGCTTAGCACTAAATATTCAGGATAAAATGTTAATAAAACACATTTACTTTTTATCACAATTCCTGATAATATGGTGAACAGGAGTTTTAAAGAATAAAATTTGATAGAAATGGTTATTCTTAAATTATTCACCATCATGCATTACAGAAATATTTCCACAACTTTTGTCTCATAATTTTCACTATGAGAGAAGAATTTTACCCTGACCCATTTATGTTGGATGTGTTTAATAGTCAGTTTATACAGTATAACAAATAACTATAATTTCTGTGTTTGGATGTACATAAGAATAGCTAAATTGCTTCTTGCAAGCAAATTATTCAGTGGCCACAGAGAAGACTTGAGGCAGAAAATGAGAGATATGTACTATACATTGTAACTGAGTTAAGGTGCTGTCAGTTTAAAAGTGTATCCAGCCAGTTGTCATAGAAAAACAAAAAACAAAAAACAAAAAACAGAGGATGTCAAGAGGTGTCTGAACCACTGAACCACCCCCTACAAACAAAAATAAGACTGCAATTTGCACTAAACACAATAAATCACACAGTTCTTTTGTAAGAAATGCTGTTCTCTTGTAAGAAAAACACTACCCTTGCAGGAAAGGTAAAAGTTCTGACTACATTCACCACTAGAGGAATTTGTCACAAGGTTATCACTTCTCCCATATTTATTTTAAATTCTCTTTTCTTGTGTCTAAGTGACTAGATTTTTCTCTCAAAACATTAGATCCTTGAGTCATTTTACTCTTGTAAGGTCAGAGTTCATAAAATTGGCCTTTCATAATTACTACTGGACATGAAAGCACCAAGAGACATCTTATGAAATCCCTTGTCTTTCACTTATGTGTTCCTTTTTCTATTTAGTAACAGCAAACCAGTCTCCTATTCTTTATGAAGATCAGTGTCCCCTACTACTATGGTAAATCCTTTCTTAGTCTGATTCACTAGCATAAGACGATACTGAAGATCAGGGTTAGTCAAAACCTCAGATCAAATAAAATATTTACTATTCCACTTGATAGGCATACTACTGCCTCCTCCTGTCTTGAGATTCAGGGCTTCGAGCCTTGAACACAAGGTTGATGGGATAGGGAAACACAGTCTTCACCAATGAGCTGCTGACAAGTGCTGATGAAAAGGTGTAATGTTATTTTTTGGCCTTGGTTTGCAGACTCACTTATTCCACTTATTCGTCACCACAAATCAGCAATTGGTTCTCTGCATTTCCCACTCCTTGATTGACAAAGCCTCAGTCTCACATTACCTTGTCCCTCAGTTAGCAATTTACTTGAGATTGTATTAGGCAAACCTCTAATGTTTCCAATCTCATATCACTTGTATGTATCTTCCACTGTAAGGCAGATTTGTGGTTTTGTGTTGATGAAGGATCCCCTTTCAATAAATAAGACTAAGTTTACGTAGCCTGGAATAGACTCTTTGTGACAATATTATTCATTATGGTTACTTCTAATTACTTCATAGGCACTGGAAATTTAGACTGAAATCACACCCAGGAGCTGTTGTAGAGCTTTTCTATATTCTGCTCTCCCCTCAGAACTGGCCATATTCTAGGTCATCTGATTAACAGAGGAATGCCAAGCTTACGAGAGTGGTGTATTCCATCTTCAGAATGCAAAACAGTCTATTGAATACTGTGTCTAATTTTAATTTGGAGAGTTGGAAACTGCAACAACTCCTTCTTAATTTTAGAGACTATGTCTACCATGCTCTCAGTCAATGGGCTACTAAACAGTTTATCTGTAGAGCATAACCAAAATCTTTGTGGGGTTCATTTCACATTTTCAGCATGCACATGGCTTACTAGGGTAAGCAGGGCACCTGCTACTTCCTCCTCATGTGGTTCATTTAGCATAATGTGATTAATAAAAGTGTACCATAATGATGTCCATGAAATATCAAAAATATCAAGATCCTTTAGACCTATAATTTAACCAAAAAAAGTGCAATCCAAAGCTTTGGGAAAATAGAGTAAATATGCATTGCTGTATTTCATACATAAAATATTTTGATTGTCTTTAATGACAGATATGGAGAA
This sequence comes from Theropithecus gelada, assembly GCF_003255815.1. NCBI lineage: Eukaryota > Metazoa > Chordata > Mammalia > Primates > Cercopithecidae > Theropithecus > Theropithecus gelada. Next base: position 78,180,493 of record NC_037672.1, read on the forward strand.
AAATGCATTTCCATGATGTATAGCCACATAATAAATCCCATAATCTCTTTTGATTAGGTCCATGACGATACTACACCTTACATAATGGATGACATTGGAAATGATTAATTTCATAGTAGTTATCCATTATCCCCCGAGACCCATCTGCTTATTTTGAAAACCACAATGGTGAATATCATGGAGAGCACCATCACATAATCTTTTTTATGCTAGTGCTAATCTCTGCAAGTACATTTGGGTACAATATTAATATTATATTCTATCTTAGTGTGTGTGTGCGTTGGGGTGGGAATGTTATATGTGGTTCTTCCTACCATATACCATTTAGTGATAGCAGCTAAATATCATTTCTAATTATGCATTATAAGACAATGAAGTAAACCGAGAGTGGGTCCACAGACCATTGTAACCACTTTAGATGGACATGGGCCATAATTCCATATATCTCTTGAACTCCATAAATTCATATCTAGATGGAACATCATTATGGTATTTTGTGGGTCCCCTGGTGCCATTTTGACCTCAAAACTTACCTAATACTAGTAGCCTTGAAAGGTAAAGTTATTCATTTGCTTCTACTCTTTTGGTTAATAGCAATAGGTCCTTTAGGAAAGTATTGGAAAAATCCCTGTCTTAGATATTTACTATAGCATTTTGGGGGTTTACTCAAAGAACATATTTTCTTTATTTGACTTAGATTTAAAAACTAGTTAGGGATTGTGATAGTAGCAGTTGGTGCCTGTCTCAGTTTTTCAATTCTCTCTCAGCTCTCAGTTTTTCAATTCTCCATAAAGGAGTAGAGAACTAGTAGAAGTATCTTGCATCTAGGAAGACCATGGTCTTTTAGCATTACTACCGATCCCTGTAGGTCAAGGCACCCAAGGTGCCACTCCAGCCTTGTTGCTTATTAAGGTTATTACACTCTTCTTATTTTGTCAGTTAATTGGAACCCTAAGGTTTCCCAAATTTCTGAATCCTTATTAATTCCAATGAAATTAGGGAGAATATGTCCAAGATGACATCTCTTACTGTTAACTTTGGTTTACAAAAGTAACCACCACTGAGCTTTTCAAACTTGCTGGTGCTCCCCACCTGTGCATTCTTTTCATACAAATAATGTTTATTCTTATTTATTACTTTTCTTTTGTTGAAGGGTGTCTTCTGGATCCTCTTGAGGAACATATTTAGGTGGTAAATTTTGTGATCTCCCTTAGAAGTGTGATCCAGAGCTACCTGATCCGTACCCCATCGACTATAACAATTCTTATTTCCAAACTTCATGTAGCTATGGCTGGAGCATTTCAAAAGAGGCCAGAGCATCTTTCTCAAGATGTTATATATAAAATATGGGTAAACACTCTCATTTCAGTAAACTATCCCCTACCAAGTTCTATAGTTTTCTCTCCCTGGATTAACCCATTCAAAATCCACTCCAACATAATGTGAGGCATATACTGGCTTTGCCTGGAAACTTTGCAGGGCTTTCACTTGAAGGGTAGCTGATTTCTTCTTCCTCTATTGAGGGTAAAGAAGTTGTTTCTGCTTTTTTAAAAGGCTAAAGAAAATTTGTATCTTCAAGATTCTCAGGCTCTTCCACTTAATTATCACTGGAGATTCTAAAGTCCTCAGTTTTCCGCCTTTCCCTATCCAGGAGTTTGTTAAGGAGAGCGCCTGAGATTACATATTCTGTCCTATTTGTATCTTTTTGATACCTTTAGGATTACATCATGGCTTGATTTCCAGGAGAGCCTTCCGCTTACAGTAGGTTAGGTCTTTTTAAATACTCCCACTGAAGTATTTTTGCTTTGACAATATGCTTTGACTTTGTACTGGCTAATTTGACATGATTTTTTTAAATCACTGACTGCAGAGTGACTCTGTCCCTGTGTGCAACTGGAGTTTAATTGTCCTGAGGCCACTATCGTTTTGTGTTGATGAAGGATCCCCTTCTGGAGGGAGTTTTAGAATTGTCTGAGGCGTGAAAGAAGGGTGCAATAATTCACAAGCTTCTATTTCCCATTGGAATGTCAACTCCCTTACATTTCCAGATTAGCCCCTTTCTCACTAATCTGTGCACAACTGGTTGTCTCAGCATTTTCACTAAAAATATGGTCCCAGGGTATATAAGGCAAAGTAATGTGTATATATAGCATTATCTATACCAAGTATTAAACTTTAGCTATTATTTAAAATATTCATATTATTATAATAATGATACTTAAATACAAAATAACAAATGAACAACATGATATTTCCTAGCCATGAGGAGAGGCATAAAAAATCAACAAAGAAGATGAATATTGAGGTTTATCTTTTTATTCTGAAATATTGAGGCTTATCTTCTTAATTTGGCAATCAAATCACTCGTTGTGATGATATACTATGGAAAAAAACTCACATTCAACTAATTTTTTCCCAACAATTTGTTCTTAAGTATCTTCTTTACCTAGTACAACATACCTCAAAGGCTGTTTATATTTTGCAACTATCCTATTGAAACTTACATGATAATTGTTATTTGTCAGTCACTTCTCTCCTAAACTTTTTCCTGTAATAGTGCTGAAACAATGGTTTTTTTAAACTTTCCATTCTTTTCCTTCTCAGTGTTCACAGATGTAATATTTGACTAGGAAAGGAAAGAGGTTTAATTGACCTCTTTCCATTATAAATAAAGTTCAGCATGGCTAGGTAGGCCTCAGGAAACTTACAATCATGGTGGAAGGGGCAGAAAATACATCCTTCTTCCCATAGAGACAGCAAGGAGAAGTGCTGAGCAAAGGGGGAAAAGCCCCCTATAAAACTGTCAGATCTCATTAGAACTCACCGACTATCACAAGAATAGCAGCATGGGGGTAACTGCCCCCATGATTAAATTACTTCCTGCCGGATCCCTCCCATGACACATGGGGACTGTGGGAACTACAATTCAAGATGGGACTTGTGTGGAGACACAGTCAAACCATACACTTGGCAAGTTTTGTTTGCAGTAAGTCCTACTGTATGTTACTTTACCAAATATTCCCTACACTTTATTTTTCCTCATGGAAATGGATTACATATTCACAGTCTATTTCAGGAAAATAGACTATCTTAACTTAAATATACCCTTGAATTACATGTCTGTATTTTTCTTTGACTGAACTTGCTAACTTTTCAAACACTTAGTTATCCATAAATTTTTAAATTGATAGGTGATATTGAAGCATGCTACACTTGCACATTGCAATTCAGACCAAGTCCATCGATAGATATACTTTATTTTAATAGTTAATTAAGCATGAACCAATTTGAACAAATTATACACAAATTTGTCCACGTAATTCTATACTGGTACTACAAAAAAAATGAGAAGAGGGAAAATATATTATTTAATGTGGGCCTAATATATGTAGGCATTTCTATTTATATGAAACCCTTTATCTAATTCACACATTAATCACTTGATATTACAAGTGCTGTTCTTATATTCATGAAGACAATATGGTGTTAACAATCTAAATAGCTTTCCCAGGAGCATACATTTAATGGTTGGCAAATCTGCAATTGAAAACTTAAAATTACATTTTCTTAAGTTCAAAAACTGCTTTTTTCCCGAGACAGTAATGTACATAGACACTAAACTGACCATCTATTGATACATGCCAAGCTATAACACCTTCCACTGGAGCAAATATGTACATTTCATAATATTCAATTAAATTTACAATTAGTAAAACTAGTACTCATCACATTTAACATCTACATGCTATGAAAGGTTTTTTTGCTGTTGCTAGTATTCCTCTAGAAGTATTTGAGACTAACACAAAATTACAGAGATACTTTAAAAAGTGAAATCTCTGTAAGTAATTTTCAGGGAAGGGGAGGATAAAATGTGCTTAGAGAGAGACAGGCACACAAACACTTAAACCTGTAAGCACACATATCTGCAGAATATTTCTGATATGTGTGGTAGAATAACATTTTGTGATGAAAATTAAAGATTTCATTTATTCTCTCCACTTTTTCATGTGCTACTGTCATTTCATCTAAATCTTTTGTGTCACAGCAAAAACATGAGAAAACGTTTTGCATTTGGAAGCCAAATCTTTAAGCTTATGTCTCAATGATTTTCAGGTGGAAAGCGCTAAGCCCTGAAGTACTCAAGACCATAAATTTGAAAGCCTGGATGAAAAAAGAATGTTATTTTTCTGCCTTAGAGAATAATAAGTATTCACTAGTTTGGAAGGAAGAGGAAAAGTGATTCTTGAGAAAAGTTTATACATTTTTCTTATGGTGAAGCTGATGACATACCTCCTGATGCATTTAGGGACTAGAGGGTAACAAAGGCCTTGCAGCTGAGGACAGCGCACAGCAACCCTGAGCAAGGATTGGTTGTTCCCTCCATTTACAGTGACATGATCATGATGGAAATCCCAATACAAAAGTGGAAAAATAAAATGGCTATGCTTTGACTGGTTAAAATTAGATTAGCTGCTAGTGATGTCTAACTCCAAATAATAGTAGCTTCATCAAGATGAAAGATTACTCCTCTCTCATCTAAACAGCAGCCAAAATGAATTTGCCCAGGGCTTTGTGAGTCTCTGATGCATGGTGTCAGAATTTTAGGCTCCCTTTGTCTTGTTGTTCTACTATACAAAGCCATGGGCCTGGAGTCTTCAGACACTCTAAAGTAGCAAATCAAGGTCTTGTAATTATGTATGCTTTAGAATTATAGAGAAGTATAAAAGCCAGGAGAAGTGGGTGTTTTCTATAAAAATGAAAGCCTTCTCAATTTCTAGTCACACCACTTTTTCTTACATCCATTTGGCGGAATTAAATCACCTGACTATAAAAGAGGCACACACACAAATCTCATCTGCTCTGTATAGCCATGTTTCAAGGTTACATTATTATACAAGTATGACAGGGATATTGTGACACAGCTTGTGGTTTCTGCCACCAGAAAGAATTCTCAGGGATGTAATTGTTCATCACCCAGAGAATTAGTGATTTAATTTTTAAAAAAATTATGTTGTTACAAAAAAGTCGTATTTCATGCATAAAAAAATTTATAACCAGATATTTGTATCCACAACACATTTCTGGATTAACATTAGAAAATTACATTATTAAAATAATTTGGTGTCACATCTCCATCAAGAACAGATGAGGAACTATACTTTTTAAGTTTCATTTATCACTATTTATTTCTCATGACCATCTGGATATTCCTTTGAGACAATTCATTTTAAACATCCTATAATTACATTTTAATTGGCAATTTCTTAGAATAATTAGGAAAAAAAATTACCTTAATAAAACCCATATGTTTTTAACATGAGCACAGTTCAGACGTTTAGAGGGTAACAAACAATTTTTTAAGAATAAGAGGTTTTTGTGGCAATAAAATTGTGTCTTTTTGATAGTGGCAAATGGTTTAGGTATAAAAGATTTGGATATTAAAGTGGATTTTCTAAATGTTAAGCACAATTTAAATTTGCATCCAATCACCATCTACTTTTGAGGTGAAATGTATAAATGTGTGTACATTACAGCTAACAGTTAATACATTAAAATAGACAGATTAAATTAATTTATAAATGCTTAGGAAGTCATGATATAGCCAAATTAAACGTATACAAATATAGATTGCAAAATAAGCATACTAGCACCTCTTTCTAAACAAAATGTTCTCTCATCTATTATTTATTTTTTGGTTCCAGTTAATCACATTAGCTCCCACTTGCCTATCATAATAGATACATTTTGTTTAGAACTTGCCATGATAATTTTTCAAGAGGCTTAAATGCTAATTTAGTCTAGGCAGTTAACTATCCCATATTTAAAGGTAAGACAGAAACAGGGATGAATATTTTGATCAGTCTGGTAATAATTCAATCACAATGTGCCCCAAATTGCAAAAATCCCAGAAAACTATTTTCTTAGAACAATTATTAATATTACTCAACTTAACTCTTTTAAAGATGAATGCCAGAGCATGAAGTTGAAACCAACCAGCCAGCATTAGTTTGTGACACCTCTATTTTTCAATTTACTTTGCTTACTCATGAAAACTATAACAGAGTATCTGAGTGTTATTGTAGACAGCCTTTTAAAAAAATTCAAAGTAGTATAATGCGATATGTAATTCAAATGTACTCTGTCTTTTGAAATTTGTAAGAATTTGTTTTATACTACTTCCCTATGGCCTGGAAGTTGCACCCCACTATCAATTGTTCTGGAAATCATATGAGAATTACACACCATGACTTGTGATTTTCCACATCCTCTTTATCTAGTGATATCTGCTCCTCTTTAATGGTTTAGTTTCTCAGGTACCTTTTAGTCCTGCACATCACACCACATATTGTAATTATGTTGACTCAGGTAAACAGTAAATATATATATATTTTTTCAATGGTATACACATACACACATACATCCTGAGCACACACAAATAAAAACATATCAAAAGTATTTCCTTTAGTCACAAATCGCTGAAGATTTTGGAAGATGGTAGTGTTTCTAAACGACAAAAATGTTACAAAAGAATTAAATATGTCATCTTAATTAATAAAATGTCCTTTTATAATTGACAGTCTGCCAATTCCCTAGTTTCTTTATAGTTTTTACTTTGAAGACCTAGGTTCTTAAAAAGAGTAAACAAAACAAAAACCTTGAAAGACACACACAAGAATTCAACTTCATTATGTGAGTCAATTTAGTTCACTGAAACCCTTGCCGTGAAACTCAGTTGTAGACTTCCCTTGCCTTTCCAAAAAGACAATATATTTAGCAAATTAATTGCAAAATAATTTTGAACCTACTTTTATTAAAAATTATTGTACCATCAGGAAGCACTGGTGGTTCACTGGTAGAATTCTTACCTCCCAAAAATATTGTACCATTTGCAAGAATATCAGTACAGGATAGAATACAGAATAAAAGTATATTCTACCACTATGTCATTTTCCAATTGAAACATAAGAAGAAGCTGTATTCTTTTTTATTTTATTTTTTAATTTTTAAATTTTTAATTAATTAATTAATTTATTATTATTATTATACTTTAAGTTCTAGGGTACATGTGCATAACGTGCAGGATTGTCACATATGTATACTTTTGCCATGTTGGTGTGCTGCACCCATCAACATGTCAGTACCCATCAACTCGTACTTTACATCAGGTGTAACTCCTAATGCAATCCCTCCCCCCTCCCCACTCCCCATAATAGGCCCCGCTGTGTGATGTTCCCATTCCCGAGTCCAAGTGATCTTATTGTTCAATTCCTACCTATGAGTGAGAACATGCGGTGTTTGGTTTTCTCTTCTTGCGATAGTTTGCTGAGAATGATGGTTTCTAGCTGCATCTATGTCCCTACAAAGGACACAAACTCATCCTTTTTTATGGCTGCATAGTATTCCATGGTGTATATGTGCCACATTTTCTTAATCCAGTCTATCACTGATGGATATTCGAGTTCATTCCAAGTCTTTGCTATTGTGAATAGTGCCGCAATGAACATACGTGTACATGTGTCTTTATAGCAGCATGATTTATAATCCTTTGGGTATATACCCAGTAATGGGATGGCTGGGTCATATGGCACTTCTAGTTCTAGATCCTTGAGGAATCACCATACTGTTTTCCATAATGGTTGAACTAGTTTACAATCCCAACAACAGTATAAAAGTGTTCCTATTTCTCCACATCCTCTCCAGCACCTGTTGTTTCCTGACTTTTCAATGATTGCCATTCTAACTGGTGTGAGATGGTATCTCATTGTGGTTTTGATTTGCATTTCTCTGATGGCCAGTGATGATGAGCATTTTTTCATGTGTGTGTTGGCTGTATGCATGTCTTCTTTTGAGAAATGTCTGTTCATATTCTTTGCCCACTTTATGATGGAGTTGTTTGTTTTTTTCTTGTAAACTTGTTTGAGTTCTTTGTAGGTTCTGGATATTAGCCCTTTGTCAGATGAGTAGATTGCAAAAATTTTCTCCCATTCTGTAGGTTGCCTGTTCACTCTGATGGTAGTTTCTTTTGCTGTGCAGAAGCTCTTTAGTTTAATTAGATCCCATTTGTCAATTTTGGCTTTTGGTGCCGTTGCTTTTGGTGTTTTAGACATGAAGTCCTTGCCCATGCCTATGGCCTGAATGGTATTACCTAGGTTTTCTTCTAGGGTTTTTATGGTATTAGGTCTAACATTTAAGTTTCTAATCCATCTTGAATTAGTCTTCGTATAAGGAGTAAGGAAAAGATCCAGTTTCAGCTTTCTACTTATGGCTACCCAATTTTCCCGGCACCATTTATTAAATAGGGAATCCTATCCTCATTTCTTGTTTTTCTCAGGTTTGTCAAAGATCAGATGGCTGTAGATGTGTGGTATTTTTTCTGAGGACTCTGTTCTGTTCCATTGGTCTATATCTCTGTTTTAGTACCAGTACCATGCTGCTTTGGTTACTGTAGTCTTGTAGTATAGTTTGAAGTCAGGTAACGTGATGCCTCCAGCTTTGCTCTTTTGACTTAGGATTGTCTTGCAATGCAGGCTCTTTCTTTGGTTCCATATGAACTTTAAAGCAGCTTTTTCCAATTCTGTGAAGAAACTCATTGGTAGCTTGATGGGGATGCCATTGAATCTATAAATAACCTTGGGCAGTATGGCCATTTTCATGATATTGATTTTTCCTATCCATGAGCATGGTATGTTCTTCCATTTGTTTGTGTCCTCTTTTATTTCACTGAGCAGTGGTTTGTAGTTCTCCTTGAAGAGATCCTTTACATCCCTTGTAAATTGGATTCCTAGGTATTTTATTCTCTTTGAAGCAATTGTGAATGGAAGTTCATTCATGATTTGGCTCTCTGTTTGTTACTGGTGTATAAGAATGCTGGTGATTTTTGCACATTAATTTTGTATCCTGAGGCTTTGCTGAAGTTGCTTATCAGCTTAAGGAGATTTTGGGCTGAGATGATGTGGTTTTCTAAATATACAATCATGTCATTTGCAAACAGGGACAATTTGACTTCTTCTTTTCCTAACTGAATACCCTTGATTTCTTTCTCTTGCCTGATTGCCCTGTCCAGAACTTCCCACACTATCTTGAATAGTAGTAGTGAGAGAGGGCATCCCTGTCTTGTTCCAGTTTTCAAAGGGAATTTTTCCAGTTTTTGCCCATTCAGTATGATATTGACTATGGGTTTGTCATAAATAGCTCTTATTATTTTGAGATACGTTCCATCGATACTGAATTTATTGAGAGTGTTTAGCATGAAAGGCTGGTGAATTTTGTCAAAGGCCTTTTCTGCATCTACTGAGATAATCATGTGGTTTTTGTCTTTGGTTCTGTTTATATGCTGGATTACGTTTATTGATTTGTGTATGTTGAACCAGCCTTGCATCCCAGGGATGAAGCCCACTTGCTCATGGTTGGTAAGTTTTTGATGTGCTGCTGGATTCGGTTTGCCAGTATTTTATTGCAGATTTTTGCATCAATGTTCATCAGGGATATTGGACTGAGATTCTCTTTTTTAATTGTGTCTCTGCCCAGCTTTGGTATCAGGAAGATGCTGGCCTCATAAAATGCGTTAGGGAGGATTCCCTCTTTTTCTATTGATTGGAACAGTTTCAGAAGGAATGGTACCAGCTCCTCCTTGTACCTCTGGTAGAATTCAGCTGTGAATCCATCTGGTCCTGGAATTTTTTTTGGTTGGTAGGCTATTAATTATTGCCTCAATTTCAGAGCCTGCTATTGGTCTATTCAGGGATTCAACTTCTTCCTGGTTTAGTCTTGGGAGAGTGTAAGTGTCCAGGAAATTATCCATTTCTTCTAGATTTTCTAGTTTATTTGCAAAGAGGTGTTTATAGTATTCTCTGATGGTAGTTTGTATTTCTGTGGGGTCGGTGTGATATCCCCTTTATCATTTTTTATTGCATCTATTTGATTCTTCTGTCTTTTCTTCTTTATTAGTCTTGCTAGCGATCTGTCAATTTTGTTGATCTTTTCAGAAAACCAACTCCTGGACTCATTGATTTATTTGGAGGGTTGTTTGTGTCTCTATTTCCTTCAGTTCTTCTCTGATATTAGTTATTTCTTGCCTTCTGCTAGCTTTTGAATGTGTTTGCTCTTGCTTCTCTAGTTCTTTGAATTGCGATGTTAGAGTGTCAATTTTAGATCTTTCTAGCTTTTTTGTGGGCATTTAGTGCTATACATTTCCCTCTACACACTGCTTTAAAAGTGTCCCAGAGATTCTGGTATGTTGTATCTTTGTTCTCATTGGTTTCAAAGAACATCTTTATTTCTGCCTTCATTTCATTATGTACCCAGTAGTCATTCAGGAGCAGGTTGTTCAGTTTCCATGTAGTTGAGCAGTTTTGATTGAGTTTCTTAGTCCTGAGTTCTAGTTTGATTGCACTGTGGTCTGAGAGACAGTTTGTTATAATTTCTGTTCTTATACATTTGCTGAGGAGTACTTTACTTCCAATTATGTGGTCAATTTTGGAATAAGTGTGATGTGGTGCTGAGAAGAATGTATATTCTGTTGTTTTAGGGTGGAGAGTTCTGTAGATGTCTATTAGGTCCGCTTGGTGCAGAGATGAGTTCAATTCCTGGATATCCTTGTTAACTTTCTGTCTCATTGATCTGTCTAATGTTGACAGTGGGGTGTTGAAGTTTCCCATTATTATTGTATGGGAGTCTACGTCTCCTTGTAAGTCTCTAAGGACTTGCTTTATGAATCTGGGTGCTCCCATATTGGGTGCATATATATTTAGGATAGTTAGCTCTTCCTGTTGAATTGATCCCTTTACCATTATATAATGGCCTTCTTTGTCTCTTTTGATCTTTGATGGTTTAAAGTCTGTTTTATCAGTGACTAGGATTGAAACCCCTGCTTTTTGTTTGTTCTCCCTTTGCTTGGTAGATCTTCCTCCATCCCTTTATTTTTAGCCTAAGTGTGTCTCTGCATGTGAGATGGGTCTCCTGAATACTGCAAACTGATGGGTCTTGACTCTTTATCCAGTTTGACAGTCTGTGTCTTTTAATTGGACCATGTAGTCCATTTACATTTAAGGTTAATATTGTTATGTGTGAACTTGATTCTGTCATTGTGATACTAACTTGTTATTTTGTTAAGTTTCTTCCTAGCCTCGATGGTCTTTACATTTTGGCATGTTTTTGCAATGGTTGGTACCGGTTGTTCCTTTCCATGTTTAGTGCTTCCTTCAGGGTCTCTTGTAAGGCAGGGCTGGTGGTGACATAATCTAAGCATTTGCTTATCTGTAAAGGATTTTATTTCTCCTTCACTTATGAAACTTAGTTTGGCTGGATATGAAATTCTGGGTTTAAAATTCTTTTCTTTAAGAATGTTGAATATTGGCCCCCACTCTCTTCTGGCTTGTAGAGTTTCTGCCAAGAGATCTGCTGTTAGTCTGATGGGCTTCCCTTTGTGAGTAACCTGACCTTTCTCTCTGCCTGCGCTTAACAGTTTTTCCTTCATTTCAACTTTGGTGAATCTGACAATTATGTGTCTTGGAGTTACTCTTCTTGAGGAGTATCTTTGTGGCATTCTCTGTATTTCATAAATTTGAATGTTGGCCTGCCTTACTAGGTTGGGGGAGTTCTCCTGGATGATATCCTGAAGAGTGTTTTCCATCTTGGTTCCATTTTCCCCCTCACTTTCAGGCACCCCAATCAGACGTAGATTTGGTCTTTTCACATAATCCCATACTTCTTGAAGGCTTTGTTCATTTCTTTTTCTTCTTTTTTCTTTAGATTTCTCTTCTCACTTCATTTCATTCATTTGATCCTCAATCGCTGATACTCTTTCTTCCAGTTGATCGAGTAGGTTACTGAAGCTTGTGCATTTGTCACATATTTCGCATGTCATGGTTTTTATCTCTGTCAGTTCGTTTATGGCCTTCTCTGCATTGATTATTCTAGTTATCCATTCTTCCATTCTTTTTTCAAGATTTTTAGTTTCTTTGCACTGGGTACGTAATTCCTCCTTTAGCTCTGAGAAGTTTGATGGACTGAAGCCTTCTTCTCTCAACTCGTCAAAGTCATTCTCCATCCAACTTTGATCCGTTGCTGGTGATGAGCTACGTTCCTTTCAAGGGGGAGATGTGCTCTTATTTTTTGAATTTCCAACTTTTCTGCCCTGCGTTTTCCCCATCTTTGTGGTTTTATCTGCCTTTGGTCTTTGATAATGGTGATGTATTGATGGGGTTTTGGTGTGGCTGTCCTTCCTGTTTGTTAGTTTTCCTTCTAACAATCAGGACCCTCAGCTGTATGTGTGTTGGAGATTGCTTGAGGTCCACTCCAGACCCTGTTTGCCTGGGTATCAGCAGCAGAGGCTGCAGAAGATAGAATATTGCTGAACAGAGAGTGTACCTGTCTGATTCTTGCTTTGGAAGCTTCATTTCAGGGGTGTACCCTGCCGTGTGAGGTGTGGGGTGTTGGTCTGCCCCTAGTGGGGGATGTCTCCCAGTTAGGCTACTCAGGGATCAGGGACCCACTTGAACAGGCAGTCTGTCCGTTCTCAGATCTCAACCTCCGTGTTGGGAGATCCACTGCTTTCTTCACAGCTGTCAGAGAGGGTCGTTTCCATCTGCAGAGATTTCTGCTGCTTTTTTTTTGTTGTTGTTGTTTAGCTGTGCCCTGTCCCCAGAGGTGGAGTCTACAGAGACAGGTAGGTCTACTTGAGCTGCTGTGAGCTCCACCCAGTTCAGCGGCTTGTTTACCTACTTAAGCCTCAGCAATGGTGGACGCCCCTCCCCCAGCCTTGCTGCTGCCTTGCCGTTAGATCGCAGACTGCTGTGCTAGCAAGGAGGGAGGCTCCGTGGGCATGGGATCCTCCTGTCCAGATATGGGATATAATCTCCTGGTGTGCCGTTTACTAAGACCCTTGATAAAGTGCAGTATTGTGGTGGAAGTTACCCGATTTTCCAGGTGTTGTGTGTCTCAGTTCCCCTGGCTAGGAAAAGGAATTCCCTTCCCCCTTGCCTTTCCCAGGTGAGGCGATGCCTCGCCCTGCTTCAGCTCTCTCTGGTTGGGCTGCAGCAGCTGACCAGCACTGATTATCCAGCACTCCCTAGTGAGATGAACCCGGTACCTCAGTTGAAAATGCAGAAATCACCCGTCTTCTGTGTGGCTGGTGCTGGGAGCTGGAGACTGGAGCTTTTCCTATTGGACCATCTTGCTCCGCCCCCCAGAAGCTGTATTCTTAAATGTTACATAGAAATTTTCATTAAAGTTATATTTCATTAGTCATTTTGTTCTTAAAAATTTCAATTTAAAAAGTTATGTGGAATTCAAATAAAATATGTATATTAGAATGTTAAAATGTCATATTTCAGCTCTAAATCATAACTTTTTTATTGATTTCAGATTTTCACATTTACATAATAATTGTTTTTAACTTTTCTTGTTTCTTCATATCCTATTTAAATATGCCATTTATATCCAAATAAATTATATATATATACATATACATTATATACATATATATACACACACACAAATACTCACATACATATTTAACTATTCTTGACATGAATGCACTTCTATGGAATAAAATCATTTACACAGCGTTAGTAATATTTTTATAAGCATTAGATTCTTTGTGAATGCAGTTTGAATGGAAGGGATTTGAGATGAAAAACTGCAAAAATCTTTCTAATCTATACTTATGAAGAAAGAGGAAATAAACATCATCACATTTCTAACTGACTGACTATGATGCTATTACCAAAATGTTTTAACTACAGCTGGTCAAAAAAATATTACTTTGTATTTTTTTTTGTCAGAACTGAAAAGAAAAGTGTATTAAGATTCAGATTGCATTAATGCTAAAACTACTAAAAATAAACCATAACTCTGTGGTGCAACACTTTGGCTTCAACTCAATTCAACACAATTATTTAGTTATCTATTTGGATATCATTGTATCTTTGAGGATTTCATTGGTGAGGAATAAATGAATCATGCTGACAAAAGATTTGCAGTTAAACACTCACGTATGAACATTAATATCCCCATTATTTTCCATGGTCCTCATTTCTCAAACATGTATTTTAATTCTAAAATTGTTATTGATTACTAATACCTTTGATTTTCCAGATAGCATTATAGATGCTATGGATGTGGAAAAATCACACTAATTTCCCACCCTCAAAAGATGACTTTCAGTAGGTATGACATTATCATTGTTAAAGGAAATTCCAGCTAATATATATATATATATATATATATAAAAGACAGCTTCAAGGGAGCAAAAAGTTTTGTTACATTTGTAAGCTCCTTATATAGGTAGAACAATGATCATTCCAAGTGGCCCAGGCCCAACTCCAACTACATTAAACAACACAGGAATTTATTTTCTCCAGGACTTAAGAAGTAGCCTTCTGATACTGCTTTATTCAGTCTCAAATGATATGATAAAGATGCAGTCTAGAGCTCTACCACTCAAATTAGCTCTCAACCTTTCTATATGGGTGTCACATGATGTCAAGTTGCTAAGGTGATTATGTTTATTCTCACATGCTTCAGGCTCAAATTTGACTTGCAAGAGTTCTTTTTCCCCCAAAATTTGAACCAAAGCCCTGAACCAATATTATTTGCCCAAATGCAATAAAATATATTAATTTCTGAAACAATCACAATTGCTAGGCATGTACAATGTCTTGGTTTTATAATACCTATTCATCATTTACACCAAAGTATGAGTAAAATCTCCACAGAAACTATGCAGGTGTTCCATTTCTAAGATATTAGTCAAAGGAAATAAATGAATTAAAAAATAAGATTATAGTATAGGAAAAGCTGAAAGTCTAGTTTCAAAAGCAAATGCTGATATTGATAGTTATACCCCCTTTCGTTTGGCAATTGACATAACCTCTCTGTGCCTCAGATTTCTTTATAGACTACATCTGTAAAGTGAAAGTAATAATAATAAACCTCAAAATTGTGATTACATGTTAATGTAAATATTTAAAACAACTCTGGATACATACTAAGTGCTCAATAACAGTTGTCTTAATAACTGTTAAGTGGAAACTGTGTGTTTCTATATAAGTGTGTGTATGTGTACACCCTCAGAAATTTATAAGCCAACCAGCAACCCTCAATATTGCTCTGCCTATGGAGCAGCCATTCCTTTACTTTTCTAATGAACTTGCTTTCACTCTACTCTTAAGAAAATAAGAAAACAAAAGAATTTAAATTTAACGATGATCAGTTTGTGTGCTATCTTTAAGGAGCAACAATATTTTTAAGTATTTAAACTTCAATGCAAGTAGCACTTTCATTTATTTTGTCTTTTAATAGTCAAGGAACTCATACAAGGAAAATTTAAAAAAATTACATTTTCTGAAATGGTACCAAGTGGAATTTGACAAAAAATGCTAACCATATCAAAACTTGTGTTCCTTGGATAATATTATCTGGCCCAGAAAGTATAGTGATTGTGACTTTTTAAGCTAAGGAGGAAATCATTTTTGTTGCTTTTGGAGTTGTTTCTAAAACATTTTTTTGAACAATTTCTCAAACAGATATGATTTAGTTATCTGAATATTGCTCCACATACATAGTATATGTGTATATAATATATAATACTTTAGACACTCTATATTTTATAACTGTTATTTGCTTTGAAAAGAACTTAACTTTCAAAATTATGTATTTATATGTTATAGCAATATTAATATATTGAGTATTTGTATATTATATCAACTATATATGTTTTATGATTTAATTATACGTATACTGTTGAAGCACTCATTAGCTACTTTTATAAGTATACATCAATTGCTTAGAAAAGTAAAATTGGCATTCAAAAGTATATGTTTTCTATTTTTAAATGTGTCAAGAATGTACTTAACAGGTGAAAAATATCTAAATGAAATAATTTATTTCCAAGTATCCTTTTTAACTTGACAGGCTTGTTCTTATTTTGCTTATGATCTATCTTAATACATATTTCCAAATTTGTCAAATGTTATATGCAAAATAACTACTTTCAAATTTTTAGATAAAGAAGTTTATATCAAACTACAACTAAATGTTGATACTAAAAAGAATTAAAATGAAATAAGAGCAATGAAAATATATTTTACATCTAAATGTTCAAGATATACTAAAGTTTAAAAGGTCAGTTTTATTTTATGAGCTAGCATTCCTCATACTACTTGCTGAAAATGCTTTTTTCTCTCATATTTTTAGTTACTTATCATGACACTTATTTCTTCACTTTATTACATTTTTGTGGCACTCACTTTTCTCTACAAGAAAAAAAAATTCAATTTTGCTTTTTTTACTAGCCGATTAAAATATATTTAATTAGAATTACAAATACAGCTTTCTCTATATAGATATGTATTTATATATCTATATCTCTCTACATATAAATATATATTGAGAAAAATTAAGAAATATTAATTCATAATTTAATACATAATCAAAAGACAAGTGGAATATAGTAAGAATTTTTGTACTAGTTATTGACAGAATGTTAACATCATCCAAAATTCATAAAATAGTATTGAACACCTAGTGTGACAGAGCCTTTGGAAAGTGATTACAACATAGGGATTCCACCCTCATGATTGAGATTATTGCCATTATAAAAAAGACTTGAGTGAGCTTCCTTTCTCCTTTTTCTGTGTTAGGATGTAGCAATAAGGCACCATCTATGAAACAGAGAGGCTTAGCAGACATCAAATCTGTTGCACCTTGATCTTGGAATTCCTGAGCTCCAGAACGATTGGCAATACATTTTTGTTGTTTTTAAATTAACCAATCTAATGTATTTTGTTATTGCAGTACAAACTGATAGTAGTCATTCAAATAATACAGTACTATGTTGTTTCCTTCATTTTCATTTTATTTGGATAATTATCAATTGCAGTGTTTTTGTTGTAAGATTTGAGATTGTCATCAAGTAGTAGGAGTTCATTTCAGCTATTTTTAAAACAAGTTTTTAACAATACCAGCTTTATCATTTATTTCATTTAAGTCTTGAAAATCAGGAACATTTAACTTAGTAGTCAGTACTCAGTTGACTTATTACACACTTTAAAAGTGAATTAGGTTAATAGTGGAAGTTTGGAATAAAACTGAAAAAATACTATGGTAATTTCTGATATAACATTCTACCACATGCATCTTGTTCATCCATATTTCTATTATAAACTAAAAATAAAAAGGGCATTTAAAAATAAAAACAATTTCTAAAAATAAATATGAAAGTTTTTTGTGTGTTTTTGATTTATACATTATAAATTTGCATATGTTTTTATTAATTTGAATATTTGCTTAGGATTTGAAAATAATGAAATTTATTACATGATTATATCTATAAAAACCAAAGCTCATATGTTATAATGTCCAAGTGGATATAATTCAGCTGTCTTCCAAAGTCAAGTCCTCATGCAAAAATCAGAATCTTTAGAGATCTATAATCAATATACAAGATTTATATAGTGATATGGTTTGGCTGTGTCCCCACCCAAATCTCATCTTGAATTATCGCTCCCATAATTCCCACATCTTGTGGCAGGAACCAAGTGGGAGATAATTAAATCATGGGGGCAGTTTTCCCCATACTGTTCTCATGGTAGTGAATAACTCTCACAAGATCTGATGGTTTTATAAGGAGTATACCTGTTTGCTTGGTTCTCATTTTTCTCTCTTTCCTGCTGCCATGTAAGACATCCCTTGCTCTTCCACCATGATTGTGAGGCCTCCCTAGTCATGTGGAACTGTAAGTCAATCTCTTTCCTCTTTCCTTTATAAATTACCTAGTCTTAAGTATGTCTTTATCAGCAGTGTGAGAACAGACTAGTACATACAGTATCCTATGTGAAAAGAGAGGCCATTAAAGAGTTTCAAAAGGGAAACATTATGTTTCATTTATATATGTTTTAAAGAATATTCAGATAGCTATGTGAAAAACTAGCTTGAATTAGCACTAAAATGTATGGATACCAAAGGAAGGGAAATTGTAATAGTCTAGGTAAAAGATGATGATACAAAGTTTTTAAAAAAAATACAGAGGCCAAACTGACAAGACAAAATAGAATACATGATTTAGGAGTAATGAAGAAGGAGGAATCAAAGATGATTTATTTTCTGGATCAAGCAAGTAGAATATGTTGCCTTTGCTGAGATAAATTATATTCTTCTATGAGAAGATTTCTGTGGAAGGTCAAAAGTTCACCTCTAGACGTCTTAGTTTTGAGGACTAGATGAGACATGTAAGTGATGATGCTATGTAGGCAAGTAATTGCATAATTCTGAGCTTCTTAGAAATGTCAACTCTAAGTAAATATAACTTTTATAGTAACCACCAACATGTAATGCCTTGAGAATGGACAAAAACAGGAAGTTAATAGTTCATAACAGGGGCAAATATGATGTAAACACTGTGCACTCTTTGTATCACGTAGTACACTAGTATACACTAGTCTCCTCTCATCTTCCTATGGATGAGCTGTGCTTAATCCACTGTGAATTTGGAATAGTGAGCCTGATCTAAATGAAAGAAACCAGTCCTTCAAGGACTGTATATTTATAAGATAATCCTAAATATGGCATTGAGTGGTGGAAAGAATCTCAGTTTAGACCCCAAAACCAAATACGTACCACCTATGTAGGCTATTCCACCTATTCCAACTACCAACAACTGGTAGACTTGCCAAACCATACTTGCAGCAGCCTTTCCCATTCAGGGAAGTTTGAGACACTTAGCCCAGAGGCTCACTGACAGGCAGAACAGAGAGAGAGTGGGTATCATGAATCGTCTTGGCTGGTAGAGAAGAGATGATGAAAAAAAAGCCCACCAGTAAGAAAACTTCAGCTGGTTTTATCTGTGATAAAATTAATATATGGCAGCAGATTTTTAAAGCATATAAGAGATAATCTTGAATTATAGTCTAAAGCATCTAGGAGTTTATTCTGTAGGCAAAAATAGCAATTGTAAGTATGAGGGTGTGGGTATATGTGCGAGAGAGAAAGAGAAAAAATACATTCATATTATATTAATAAACTAACATTTCAAAGTGTGATTAGTAAACATAATATTTCACGTTTGTTTTATTTATTGGAATACTTTAAAATAAACAATCATCACTTACATGCATATTTATTGGATGGGCTAGAATATTTTTTACAACACATGAAATACTCCAACATTTAATTTTATTTCATTTTATTAGATATATTTCATAACATAACAAATGTAATGCAAGTGTAGAATTTAGAAATCACAGAGAGTAATATATCCTTATTTACATTCCCAAAGGCAGCCATTAAAAATATTTTTCTCTTTTGGTTCTACTAACGTTTTAATTCCATTACTTCAAATAATATATTTTTGTCTCTAGCTTTATTGATTTATCAATAAAAATAAGTAAAAATACAATAAGTAAGGTTTATACTATTAAAGCCACGTAGTTACGTTTTTACTGCAGTACTGAACAGAATGTTTTGAATAATCTTTCTTCCCTAGGACCCCAAAGATAAAGTCCTCTTGATGGTTTGTCCCCAGTCTATTTCCTAATCCATTCTTGTAAGATGAATGAAATATGGGCTACACAATTTCTCAGATCTTCCAGCAATTAGTTGAATCAATTTGCTTTCTTAATTCTCCTCTATACTTTATTCCCTTTACACTTCTGTAAGAATTTTGTTATTTTGCTTTCATTCCTTCCTTACTTGAGCTTCTGTGCAAACTTGACTCTAAGACTGTTTTTGAAATAATCCCACTGACTTTTTGTTAAGTTTCATTTCTTTTGCTTTCTCCTCTGAAAATTGACCTGTACACTGTAAATTTTCTGCTATAGCCTTGGCAATCTACTCTCTTTGTCTGCTCTAAGTTTTCCATTCACTCTGATACACACTGAAAAAAAAAATCCACTTACCTATGTTCACAAAACTTTCATTTTCACACTTTGCTTGTTTTTATATGGTTTTATTGGTCCTTGAAAGGGTATTATGCTCCTCATATATGACTCTGAAATCCCTCAACACAGAAAGTCATTTCTTCACTCTAAATAGACATATTTATTTTTAACTCTTATTTTAGGTTCAGGGTTAAATGTGAAGATTTGTTATATAGGTACATGTGTGTCACAGAGGTTTTTTGTACAGATTATTTCAGCATCTGGGTGTCAAGCCCAGTAGCCAATAGTTATCTTTCTGCCTCTCTCTCCTCCCACCCTTCACCCTCAAGTAGACCTCAGTGCCTGATTGTTCCCCTCTTTGTGTTCATGAGTTCTCATCATTTAGCTCCCACTTATAAGTGAGAATATGGGTTTTTGATATTCTGTTTCCGCATTAGATTGCTAAGGATAAAAGCCTCCAGCTCCATCAATGTTCCTGCAAAAGATATGATCTCATTCTTTTGTATGGCATACCACATTTTCTTTACTCAATCTGTCATTGGTGGGCATTTAGGTTGATTCCATGACGTTACTACTGTGAACAGTGCTGCAGTGAACATTCACATGCATGTGTGTTCATGGTAGAATGATTTATATTCCTCTGAGTATATATCCAGTAATGGGATTACTGAGTGGAAATATAGTTCTGCTTTTAGCTCTTTGAGAAATCACCACACTACTTTCCCCAGTAGATAAACAAATTTAAATTATCGCCAGCAGTGTATAAATGATCCCTTTTCTCTGCAACCTAAACCAGCATTGGTTATTTATTTTACTTTTTGATAATAGCCATTTGATAGGTGTGAGATGGTATCTCATTGTGGTTTTGATTTGCATTTTTCTAATTATCAATAATATTCAGCTTTTTTAATATGCTTTTTGGTCACATATATGTCTTCTTTAGAAAAGTGTCTATTCATGTCCTTTCCTCACTTTTGAATGGGGTGGTTTATTTCTTGTAAATTTGTTTCTTACAGATGCTGTATAATAGACCTTTGTCAGATGCATAGTTTGCAAATATTTTTTTCTCATTCTATAGGTTTTCTGTTTACCGTGTTAATAATTTCTTTTGCCATGCAGAAGCTCTTAAGTATAACTAGATCCCATTTGTCATTTTGTGCTTTTGTTTCCATTGCTTTCGGTGTCTTTGTCATGAAGTCTTTGCCTGTTCATATGTCCAGGATGGTATTGCTTAGGCTGTCTTCCAGAGGTTTTATAGTACCTAAACCTTTTCTGTGTTCTAAATAAAAAATGTTTTTGTTTCTTTAGTTTGAAGTCCCAGCCAATGCTGTCTTAACTACTAAAATCCACTCTTTATCAACTCAATCCAGCCTTGCCTCATGATTTAAAATACCAGTCAAACATAACTGAAAGCCCCCTGGTTAGCATTACTCATATCAGTTGAACCTTACAGCTATACCTGAGGACAATGTCCATTGCAAACTGTATAGATAAAAAGTTTCTTTTTTCCAAAATGTCACTTTTTCTTTCTAATTTTCAAGTCATTTCCTCACATACTGAGTATACTTTGTTTCTCTGTGTGATATATGTTGATATGATGGAAAAAAAAACATATTGCCAGTTAATCATCCACTGCTCCTACATGTTCTCAGGCAAATTTTTGCTAGAGATGGAGCCAGATAGAAATTATCATTTATTTGTTAAAGCTGTGCTTGAAATAAAAATTTGGATCAAAATCTAAAAGAGGAATCCTTTCTTCCTCTCTGCAAATAAAACCTAAGATCATGGTGTCAGAAAGAGCAACTGGAGAAGAGTAGTTCTTTACCATAACACAGAAAGATAAGTTTTATCCCAGTGATCACGTTGCATCATAAAATAAAACAAAGAAACAATTTGGTCCATATGTAATCAAGGAATTCACAATGAAAGCAACATAAACCATTTATTTTTATTTTTAGCCAAATAACCATATTCACTATTTCATGGGATATAGAAAATGTTCACCATCTAGAAGGAAGAATGATGTGGTCCAAGTAAAGCGTAGTCCAAGAAAGATGATGAGGAGAAGTATGCATCACATTCTACAGAATGTGATCAGTTACGTTGAGAATGATCAGTTATGTTGAGCACCCTTTTATTTATCTGTGCAATTAAAAGGTTATGCAAATATTTTTCAAAGACCTAAGGATAGTTTTTCCATAATAGAGCACTTTGAGATATACATACACACATATATATATATGTGTGTGTGTGTATGGATATATATCATAGATGTGATATATATGTGGATACATATCACAGATGTGATATATATGTGCATATCTATTATAGATGTGATATATAGATACATATGGATATGGATATATATAGAGAGACTTACATAGAGAGATATATACAGAGAGAGACATATATATATAGAGAGATAGTTTTTCCATAATGGGGCACTTTGAGATACATATATATCAATATATATATCATACAGATATGTATGATATATATATGACATATATATTTTTTCATAATAGGGCATTATATATGGTAAATATATTGATTATATATTAAAGTTATATATATTGATATATAACTTTATAATCTACTTAATTTTTGATAAATTACTTTAGAAATTTGGAATACATTTGTATTCTGCCCAAAAACCATTGAAGATAACTTTTTAGAGATCTACTATTTTAACTTTGATATACCCCTATAACTTTACCTTATAACTTCCCATTTTCTGACATTGGCCTTGATTACATCGGAAATTAATTATTATTTTTTATTTTTTTCTTATCCAGGTTCTCCTACTTAGAGTCATTTCTTTCCACCAATCGTTCTCTTTGTGTTGCCTTCACATTTCGCATAACTGCTCCTTACTTTCTGAAGACACATGTTATCATTTATTTCATTTATTATATTTAAATGGCTCTCTGAAAGTAGACTTTTGACTTCAATAAATTCGGCCCCATGTTTCCATAGTAACCTACTCAAAACATCACTGTCATCTTGTCATATTGCTTCACTAAGGCTGTCAATATATTCCAATTGCTTATAAGAAAGCTTATACTCCTCAATTTGGCATTCAAGAAACCTATAATGTGATGAAAATGATTTTTAAAGCCCGGCCTTCCAAATTAATCTCATATTGCATTGCTTATCAAAATGATAAAGTCATTATTACTTAAGTACAATCTGACAATTTTATATTATGTGGAATATCTTGACCTTCAAAACTATAAAGCTTATAAACTTTAAAGTTTTCCTAGATTTAAATAAATCTATCTTTTATTGTATCTTGTTCATAAAATTTTTTTTTACAAATTTTCTCAAACTCTAAGTCTAACCCAAGTTTTTCTATGGATTAATAAAGACCCTCTAGCCATTATCCAACTGACTAGTAGGTTTTTCTACATAAACGACTCAATTTTACAAAGCTCAGTGTACTTTATTCTCTTCTTATGACATAGGCTATGTAATTTTTCAACCACCCAATTCCATTTTCTCCTGGGCATTCAGATAAATTACATTTTCTATGCCTTCTCTGCTGGTAGTTAGGGCCACGTGACTAAATTCTGGGCCAATGGAAGGAAGCAGAAATAAAAATAAATTAGCTCCCAGCAAGGCCCATTTTTTTTTTTTTTAAAGGCAACTTGCAATGGTGATTCTTCAGGCTTTCTTTCCCATACTCTGCTTACTCAAGAAGACAAGGTTTTGGAAGACCATAGAGTCCTATTCCAGACAGCCTCTTAGTGACTGTGAGAAACTGTATCTTCTAGCTCAGATGATGCTTGTTGACCTATGATATGAAAAAAAAATATTGCTTGTTTTAAGCCAGTGATATTTTATGGTTGTACACTAATTACATTAGCCCAAAATATAAATCAAAGCACATAATTTCTCTCTGTATTTAATTCTACTGTAATAGTCCAAGCCAACATTCCATCTTACCTCAACTACTACAAGAACTTCCTAATAGCTCTCTTTGCTTCTACACTTACTATGTAAAATCATTTCTCATTAGCAGCCAGCAATACTTTTGAAAATGTAAATTTTATTACATTGTATCATTAATTAAAACTATACAATTGTTTCTCATTTCACTGAGACTAAAATTTAAATTTCTAATCTAGCTCAAAGAAAACCCTAATTAAACCAGAATTTTTCTGACAACGTTCTCTGGAAAACGAAGTTCCTGCACCATGCTTTCAGGATTCTGGGATTTCCTCCTATACAGTTTAGAGGAGAATATTAAAAAAAAAAGTAATAATATAAGTTAATTGAAACATATGTGTATATACTTGCACACACACACACACACACACACACCCCTTGTGGAGTATAGTTCAGTAAAGCCAAAATTGTAATTACTTTAATCTATAATACAAAATATAATAAGTAACCAATAAATTCATAAAGAATGAATGTTGGACAGATACATGACCTATAGCTGTATTCATTTTGTCAAAAAAGCTATTGATTGTCTATAAGTACTAGGCCTTTATATTTATGAGTTCTTTTGAGAACTTTATTTTGGTTAATGTATATTTACCGCTTCATACAAGTATGTATCCTGCATACACTAAATTATGACATCTCAATTATGAGTTTCTCAATTCAGATTTGCAATTGTCTCATATAAACATGAACCATTAAATTAAAAATAAACTGAAAAAGTTTAACATAAATATGAGAGATGTGAGAGTGATATATAATAAGCTAGAGCGGAAGAAAAGCATTAAGTTAGCTATATGGAATGTGATCTCTCATTTGGCATCCCAGGAATAAAGAAAAATGCTTTCATGCTGATGTTATAGATACTTAAAATACATCATTAAATGGAGGTAAGTAGAGTGAAGAAAGGTTTAAATGAAAATATAAAAGTAATAGCAAATTTGGGGCTGACAGAAATAAGTTTGTTTTTCATTTCTCTGATGATCTGTTATGTTGAACACCTTCTTATTTATCTGTTTATCATTTCTATGTCTCTTTTGAGAAGTGTTTATTCAGATATTTGCCAATTTTTTAATTAGAATCTTAGATTTTTTTATAGAGCTGTTTGGTCATATATATATATACACACACACACCCACACAAAATGTGTGTATATACACACACACAATGTGTATATATATATGTTTATATATACACATCTACACATATGTATATATATGTTATGGTTATTAATGCCTTGTCACATGGATAGTCTGTAAATGTTTTCTCACATTCCACTGGTTGTCTCTGCACTTTGTTGATTATTTCCTTTCATGTACTGAAGCTTTGTAACATGATGTGATTCTATGTGTCCATTTTTGCTTTGGTTTCCTATGCATCTGGGGCGTTACTAAAAAATCTTTGCCTAGAATAAAGTCTTAGAGAGTTTCCCCAGTGTTTTATTGTAATACCTTCATAGTTTGAGGTCTTAGATTTAACTTTTCAATGAACTTTGTTTTTGTTTTTGCATAAGGTCAGAGATAGGAGTCTAGTTTTCTTATTTTGCATATGGATGTCCAGTTTCCCAGCACCATTTATTGAAGGGACTGTCCTTTCCCCAATGTATGTTCTTGGCACCATTATTGTAAGTGAGTTTATTCTAGATGTATGGATTTATTTATTTGTTGTCTATTCTGTTCCATTGGTCAGTGGGTCTGCTTTTCTGCCAGTACCATGATGTTTGGTTTACTATAGCTCTGCAGTATAACTTGAAGTCTGGTAATGTGATTCCTCTTTTTTCCCCCTCAGAATAGCTTACAGTTCCATATAAATTAAATTTTCATAAATTTCAGGATTGGGGATTATTGTGTTTTCACACTACTGATAAAGACATACCCAAGACTTGGGAGAAAAAGAGGTTTAATTGGAGTTACATTCCGCGTGGCTGAGGAGACCTCAAAATCATGGCAGGAGGTGAAAGGCACTGCTCACGTGGCAGTGGCAAGAGAAAATGAGAAAGATGCAAAAGTGGAAACCCCTGATAAAACCATCAGATCTCGTGAGACTTATTCACTACCAGAAGAACAGTATGGGGAAATTTGTCCCCATAATTTAAATTATATCCCACAAGGTCTCTCCCATAACATGTGGGAAATATAGGAGTACAATTCAAGATAAGATTTGGATGGGGACACAGAGCCAAACCACATCATCCATTCTTGGACCCTCCACATTTCATGTACTCACATTTCAAAACCAATTGTGCCTTCACACTTGGCCCCCAAAGTCTTAACTTACTTCAGCACTTACCCAAAAGTCCACAGTCCAAAGTCTCATCTGAGACAAGGAAAGTCCCTTCTGCCTATGAACCTGTAAAATCAAAAGCAAGCTAGTTACTTCCTAGATACAAGGGAAGTACAGGTATTGGGTAAGTACAGTTCACTACAAGTGGGAAAAATTGGCCAAAACAAAGAGGGTACAAGACCCATCCAAGTCGGAAATCCAGTGGGTAAGTCAATTTCTAAACTCCGAAATGATCTACTTTGACTCCATGTTTCATATCCAGGTCATGCTGATGAAAGAGGGAGGTTCCCATAACCTTGGGAAGCTCTGTCCGTTTGGCTTTGAAGGGTATAGCCTTGCACCTGGCTGCTTTCTCAGGCTGACATAGACTGCCTGTGGCTCTTCCAAGCTCACAGTTCAAGCTGCCAGTGGATCTACCATTCTGGGGTCTGGAGGACTGTAACTGTCTTCTTACAGTTCCACTAGGCAATGCCCCAGTAGGGACTCTGTGTGGGGTCTCTGACCCCACATTTCCCTCCTGCACTGCCCTAGCAGAGGTTCTCCATGAGGGTCCTACCCCAGCAGCAAACTTTTGCCTGGGCATCCAGACCTTTCCATAGAGCTTCTGAAATCTAGGTGGAGATTCCCAAACCTCAATTTGTGGCTTCTGTGTACCAGCAGGCTCAACATCACATGAAAGCTGCCAAAGTTTGGGGTTTGCAGCTTCTGAAACCATGCACCAAACTGTACCTTGGTCCCTTTTAGTAATGGCTGGAGAGGCTGGGACACTGGGCACCAACTCCCTAGGCTGCACAGAGGATGAGGACCCTGGACTCAACCGACGAAACCATTTTTTCCTCCTAGGCTTTTGGGTCTGTGATGGGAGGGGCTGCCATGAAGACCTATGACATGCCTGGAAGACATTTTCCCCAATGTCTTTGGGATTAACATTCAGCTCCTTGTTCGTTATACAAATTTCTGCCGCCAGCTTGAATTTCTCCTTAAAAAAATGTGTTTTTTTAAAATTTTCTACTGCATTGTCAGGCTGCAAGTTTTCTGAACTTTTATGCTTTGTTTCCCTATTACAATGGAATACATTTAACAGCACCCAGGTCACATTTTGAATGCTTTGCTGCTTAGAAATTTATTCTGCCAGATATCCTAAATCATCTCTCTCAAGTTCAAAGTTCCACAAATCTCTAGGGCAGAGGCAAAATGACACCAGTCTCTTTGCTAAAACATAACAAGAGTCACCTTTGCTCCAGTTCCCAAAAAATTACTCATCTCCATCTGAGACCACCCAGTCTAGACTTTATTTTTCATGTCACTGTTATCTTTTTTGTCAAAGCCATTCAATAAGCTGCTAGGAAGTTCCAAACTTTCCCACATTTTCCTGTCTTCTGAGCCCTCCAAACTGTTCCAATCTCTGCCTCTTACCCAGTTCCAAAGTCGCTTCCACATTTTTGGGTATCTTTTCAACCATACACCAATCCTGGTACTAATTTACTGTATTAGTACATTTTCATGCTGCTGATAAAGACATAACCGAGACTGAGAGGAAAAACAGGTTGAATTGGACTTACAGTTTTGTATGGTTGGGGCAGCCTCAGAATCATGGCAAGAGGGGAAAGGCACTTCTTACATGGCAACGGCAAGAGAAACACAGAGAAAATAAGGAAGATGCAAAAGTGGAAACTCTTGATAAAACCATCAAATCTCATGAGATTTATTCACTACCAGGAGAACAGTATGGAGGAAACTGCCCCCAATGATTCAAATTATCTCCCACCAGGTCCCTCCCACAATATGTGGGAAAAATGGGAGTGCAATTTAAGATGAGATTTGGGTGGGGACACAGAGCCAACCCATATCAGATTATATTTTATATTTCTTTGAATAATGACATTGGTATTTTATAGGGATTACATTAAATCTGTAGATTACTTGGGGTAGTATGGACATTTTAACAATATTAATTATTCCAATTCACAAACATGAAATATTTTTCCATTGGTTTGTGTCCTCTTCAATTTCTTGCATCAATGTGCTATAGTTTTCATTGTAGGGATCTTTCCTTTCCCTGGTTAAGTTAATTCCTAGGTATCTTTAATTTGTAGCCATTGTAAATGAGATTACTTTCTCTACTTCCTTACAGATTGTTCATTGTTGGCACATAGAAATGCTACTGATTTTTGTATGTGGATTTTGAATTTTGTAACTTCACTGAATTTGCTTATTAGTTCTAGTAGGTATTTTTGTATTTTTTAGGTTTTTCCAAATATAAGATTATATGATCTGTAAACAAGACTAATTTGACTTCTTTCTTTTCTTTTTGTATGTCATTTATTTATTTGTTTTGTCTGATGGTTCTAGCTAGTAATTTCAATACTATATTTGAAAGTGACAAAAGCTGGCATGCCTATCTTATTACAGATACTAGAGAAAAGGCTCTCAGTTTCTCCTCATTCAATATGACAACAGCTGTGTTTCTATCATATATGGTTTTTATTGCATTTAGGAATGTCCTTTCTATATCTTTTTTTGTAGGTTTTTTATTATGAAGGAATAATGAATTTTATCAAAGGCTTTTTCAGCATCAATTGAAATTATCATATAGCTTTTATCCTTTATTTTGTTGATCTTATTTATTACACTTATTGATTTGTGCATGATAAACCATTCTCACATCACTGGGATAAGTCTCAATTGGTCATAATGAATACTCTTTTTAATGCACTATTGGATTCCTTTGCTGATATGCTCAGTGCAAGCTCCGCCTCCCAGGTTCACGCCATTCTCCTGCCTCAGCCCCCTGAGTAGCTGGGACTACAGGTACCCACGCCAGGCTAATTTTTTTTTTTTTTTTTTTTTGTATTTTTAGTAGAAATGGGATTTCACCATGTTGGCCAGGATGGTCTAGACCTCCTGACCTCGTGATCCGCCCACCTCGGCCCCACAAAGTGCTGCGATTACAGGCGTGAGCCACCGCGCCCGTTCGTCATTTTCTTTTTTCATGTGTCTTTGTCAGGTTTTGGTATCAGGATAATACTGGTCTCATAGAATAAACTTCGAAGTATTGCATTTTCCTTTATTATTTATTTTGGAATATTTTAAGTAGGATTGGCATTAGTTTTTTTAAAATGTTTGGTAAAATGCAGCAGTGAAACCATTGTGTCCCAGGCTTTCCTCAGCTGGAAGACTTTTTATTGTGGCTTTGATCTCATTCCTTGTCATTGGTCTATTCAGTTTTGAATTGCTTCACAGTTCAATCTTAGTATGTTTTATGTGTCTAGGACTACCCAATGTTTCTTATATAGTTTCTTATGGTATTATCTAACAATCTTTTTAATTTCTGAAATATTGATTGTAATATCTCCATTTTTAACTGTGGTTTTGTTTATTTGGGTCTTTTTATTTTCTTATTTAGTGTGGCTAAAGATTTGTTGATTTCATTTATCTTTCAAAGAACTAACTTTTTGTTTTGTTGATCTTTTGTATTTTTTGTTTTGATTTCATTTATTTCTACTCTATTTATTATTTATTTTCTTCTACTAAGTTTGCGTTTGATTTGCTCTGTTCTTTTTCATCCTTTAAAAAGAATTGTTAGATTATTTATTTGAAGTTTTTCTATTTTTCTATCTCACTGTGTTTTATGAATCCCAAGTCTCCTGGCTCTGATACACCATAGCACCAAGACTTGCCTGAGAATTTCAGACTTGTGACCTAGACTGCCTTTCAAGTTAATTTAGGACCCCAGAGCTTTAGCCTGCTGTCTGGGGTTAGCCAAAACTCAAGTTCTGACCATTAAGCTAGATAATTTCCCTTTGGCTATGGCTACTCTTAAAGTTCTCTCTTTGGGTTCAAGCCGAGCTCTGCCCCATGTTACTTTCCTTGTGACAGAACAGCACTGAGTTCTAATGCAAAATGTCAGTCACTGTGCTTTCTCTTCCTCAAGCACACAGATTCTTTCGCCACTCCATGCTGACACTGCCAGGAGATAGGAGAAGGGCTGCACTGGCAATTCAGGATTGTCTTTCCTACCTTCTTCAGTACCTCTTTCCTTAACATGCTGTTAAAACCAGATACTGTGATTGCTCACCTAATTTTTGATTCTATGAAGCTGCTTTTTTGTTTGGGTAGTTGTTCAATCTGGTGTTTCTGAGGGGAGATGATCATCGGAAGGTTCTATTTAGCCATCTGACTCTACCTCATCATGATTGATATTTTAAATAAAAGCAATTGTTCTTCCAAAATTAGTGCCCCTAATATATTTTATATTGTT
The DNA here is from genome assembly GCF_003255815.1 of Theropithecus gelada. Classification (NCBI taxonomy): domain Eukaryota; kingdom Metazoa; phylum Chordata; class Mammalia; order Primates; family Cercopithecidae; genus Theropithecus; species Theropithecus gelada. Next base: position 78,210,862 of record NC_037672.1, read on the forward strand.
TATTTGTATCTTCTGGAAAATTGGAAAGCTTAACAATCTTAATGCACGATATTTGATTTGATGCACATTAACTAAGCTATGTATTAAGTATCATGCAAACAAATAAAAATTAACAACTCTACTTTTAAAGAGCTATGATATTAATTATGATGTAAAATATTGAGTCATTAGTATGTGTTGGGTAGATTTTAAGGATATTTGCAGATTATCCTATTTCAATCTTATCATAACCCCAAGTGGCAATTATTATTTACATCATCATTTCTTATATAGGGAAACAGTAGTAGGGTACCACAGGAGACAGGCACAAAAAGGGTATAAGGAAGTCTAGTAGATTAGATAATAATGTGAGGTGAGGATAGTTCATAAAATTCTCTGCAGAAAGTATTGCTTGAATAGTCATAAAGGAATTGGAATCAACATTTCTTGTCTGCAAAGCTATGGAAATTTTGTCATGTATTATTTTATGTAGGTTTTGCAGGTTAAAATTAAATAACGGACAACTGAGGGAAAATAATGGGATCAGTGGTATTAAATGAGTCTTATTGAATATTTCTACGGAATAGATAACAAGTATTTGGTCTTTCCCGGGGCAGTATGTAAGCAGAAGGGGTAATGTTATAACACTTCATTGAAATCATAGGATTTCTCATAGTAGAGTGGTGAATAGCAGAGAAAAAATCACAGAATATTAAATACATTACATTTTATAGATTATATACACAGTAACATTTTCTCACTCACAGTTCCCTCCCCTAACCCTTCCTCATGCTCTTTCTTTCTGTAATGTGTCCTCTTAGTGTCAAACCTATATGTTCTCAGCATACCCCATTTCAATACTTACCCCTTATGTCCCACTTTTAACCTCTGTTATTCCCCTTCATGCATGCATTCTGTCAGCCACAAGGGGTGGTCCAGAAATGTCACAGAGTTCATGCCCTTTTAGATAGCCCTCAACCAATTGACAGACGGAAATTGAAGGAGAAGTAATCCAGCTTGTTCATTCTCAAACTCAAGTCTAAGCGATGTTGTATATTGTTCACAGAAATTCCCAGTGATATTGATGTATAGTTGCTCGCGTAGGTAATCTTCCTTGTATATCTAGGCCTCAGGGAGAGGACTAGACAGCATCTTGATAATCTGGAATATAACTCAGTTATAATTTCTAGATGGGACTCTGAGACTCAGGGAAGTGGGGGGAGACAGTGCATTGGAATATTTGAGTGACCAAGGACAAATGAATAGGCAATGATATTTGAAACTCAGTGTCAGTTCTTCTGTTATTTCCTCTGTGTTAGAACACTCCGATGTTAGCTGAACTCATCCCTTTGTAAAATAAAACTAAAATTTTCAGAGTCCTTGTGAGTTGACAGAGTGACAAATTAGAAGGAGACTGAGTCTGTAAACCTGCAGAGCCCCGTACCAGCCTGGTAAGTGCACCTGTGTTCATGCAACAGAAATATAAACCATTATTTTCTTAGTCTACTGCTGTTTGGACCTACGTTGTTGTTGTTTTATATGCTCATACCCTAATAATTTAATAACATGCTAAATAATTTTAAAGAGAGTTTAAAATAATAGTAAAGTATATGTATACTACACATATACATGTATACATATACTATGTATACTTTATAGACATATGCTATATATAATTTAAATTATGTAAAAAGAAAAATCAAATGTCAGAATAACATGAATCCAGAGATATTCTTTAAAAACTCACAATTATATATATTGCCACCTTTGTGATAGCAATTAGACTCTATATTTCCTGAGAGTCATCTCCAAAATTAGAATTTCACATTTTTATTGAAATCTGTCTCCTCATGTTGACAAAATTGAGTGCTGATCTAACGTTAAGCAACACTGAAAATAAGTTTGTAAAACTAAAAAGAAAATATCTGGTCAATAAAAGATTACTAATGTAGAATGCAAAGAAACTCATATCTTGAAAAAAAAATACTCTTCTGTGCACTTGGCTGAGACAAAAATTTTTTGATGCTGATAAAGATGACCTTTTATACATAAACAATTTCTTAAAATATAACATTCTAATATGCTAATTACTTTAATAGGAGAATATCTGATATAAGTAGTTCTAGATATAGACTTGTGTAATCAAGCCTAATCAAAATTAAATGATAGTAATTCTAGGGGATATAAGGCATCTGACCCAGGTTTGCATATATTTTCACTTTGCACTATATTTTTTCTACTCTATTCAGGAAGTCAAAATTCCTAGTAACTAAATTTAGTCTTAGTGTTAGTTAACTAAGTAATATTAGTGTTAATGTTAGTTTAGTATTGTTGTTCTAAAAAATCAAATGACTATAAAAAAATGATTAAAGAAGTAAACCAGTAAGATAATTGCCATTATTCCTTGTTATTTTAAATGTAATTTTAATTTCCAAGCAGTTTCTAACAGAGACATAACCTGGATGATATGAGATTACAATCAAAACTTGTCTTTCTTTTTTTTTTTTTTTAAAAAAAAAAACACCAATATTAGAAGTAAAAGATATATACTGAATGCAAGGGAAATGAGAGCATTTCCACTTTATTAATATAAAAAAAAGAAATTTTTATTTAAACATAGATAAGTGCCATGAGCAGATACTTGTTGGCAAAGGGGTGATACCACTGTAATCTATTGTAGTTTTTTTCCATTTGTTTTTGGAGCACTCTGCTTTCCAAACAATTACTATTTCACTGTTAGACATCTTAGATTAAAATGTTTTGTTACTTTTTTCTATTTGCACTTTCTGTTATTAAGTATCTTTTCGGCATTCTTTTCTGAGTAACAATCCATAGCCAGAACTGCAATAAAATAATTTCCTTCAGAGTTAATAAAATAAAAATAGTACATACGGTGAATTTCTTATAGTGCCTTTCTCAAACCACTGATTTAGAATCTGGTTGTGTCCTTATTAGCATAAACCTTCATGACGGCAAAAACTTTGTCTTGTTCACTGTGTTAGCCCTACAACTAAAATAATGCATGACATTTTAACCAGCTCACACCTGAGAACTACTCATCTAAAAAATTCAAAAGTTGAAAACAAAGAAAAGTAAACACTGATGAAAACTGAGTTTATATGTTGATGTTTTATTACCTTCTAACTCATTTACTTTGCATCTTCATATTTAAACATTTGAAGAGTGGCTGTTTGGTATACTCAAGCTAACTAGGCTACTTCCAGTTCATTGTAACCTTTTACCAGACAACCTGTTTCCAAATGCCTGTCGATTAAGGAAAAGTGAAATCACATACACCCATATACATGAATATTAAATACTGAAATGAGGTAAATTTTCTATTTTAGAGATGTACCAATACAGTATGAAAACCAGGTCAGAAAAGCATGGAGTATTATATTAAGATGTTTTTCTTTTGCAATCTTGTTTAAATATGATAGTTTAGTTGTGCTAATTAAAGAGAAGTATAAGGTCTTACTAAATGTACTTTTTATTCATTTTTAACAGAGAAAGATAGAAAGATTGACAACTGCTGCTCCAAATCTTAATGGCTCTGTTTAAAAAGAGGAAGAAAGAGACCAGAATTATGACAAAATGGCTACTTGTCGTCGGAGGTCATAAAAGACCTTGAAAACACCTAACAATATCAAAATAGTAATTATTATTTCCTTCTTGTTTTGATCATGGATTCAGCTCCTTTCTATAGCAGATGACCTTTTACGTAAATGCTAGTGGGTCTCTCCTTGACCCGGTTCCTAGTCGGAGAAGTCTTCTGTATGCAGAGGAGACAATGCTGAGCCTCGTTTGCCTATGGATACTTTGCAATAGATAAGGCAGCAGTCTTGGAAACAGCAGATGGCATAAATAGGCATTTTGCCAGCTCATAATTATGACCTGGTAGGCCCAGGGAAGCAGTCATGTGCATCTCAGAACTGGAACTAACTGGATCTATGTTTTTGGCCTATTTCTCTATTCTTTCCCATATATGTAGTTTCTGATATGGCCATGAGGACAACAAAGAAGGGGTGTGTGTGTGGTGGGGGGGGGTGTGTATTTTTATTTTTCAATAGATTGAATAGAAACCAAAGTAAAAACAAATTAGAGCCTGATTATTTATAATAACAATGATAATTTTGTGCCTATAGATTTTGAATATCCTCTATTTGATAATCTCTTCTTATTCAGACACAAACTGCCCTTGTGTTTATTGACAACCAGCTATGTAGTTAATTTATGAAGTAGAAAGTTATAATGTTTATCATTTTCATAGATTTTTTTCACATATGAATGTTGATAACAAGCAGCTCTCTAAGAAAGCACAGCTGGCCTGTGATAGGACTCAGTGTGAGCAATGCAGTCTGCATTCAGAGAGCAGCACGATTGCTGCTGACAAGCTGTAAATAAGTGTGAACGTAATAAAAAAGACAACATTTCCACTTACGCTTTTATTGGATTCTAGCCCTAGGGTCATATCATCCCAAGAATTTCACAGCGTAAAGGTGAGATAAACAGCAGCATCAAGGTGCTGTGAATATGATGAGGTAACTTAGTTTTCCCTAATTTTCTAAGCAACAAAGAGACAACTTTTAGAGATTTCAGGGAAGGTTGGTTGCAGGGCATTTTCTTCCCATAATTTATTTATTGGGGATTCTGTTATTATCCATTAATGACATGATTATAGTAGAATATTGTAGAATGGGCCAGTGATGTCGTGCGTTCTGATACTATCTACCTTCTCACATTGAATCTGAGCTCGGACAGTGAGACAGCAGCACACCTGATACAAGTGGAGGCTTGAATAACGTTTGCATAGTGAGGCTTGCTTTCCTGGCTGCACTTAAAAACATTTTAACTATTGCTATGTGAAGAAGCCTGGGCAGTATGCTGAGGGATGAGGGACCATGTGGAGAAAGCCCCAGTCATCCTGGCTATGGGAGACAAAGTCATCACAAACCACCCTAGACCAGGCAACCCACGACTGAAAAACACAAATGAGTCCAGCCAGATCAGAACTACACAGGTGACCTGCAGACTCATGAGATAATACATGATTACCATTTTAAGCCACTGAACTATGGAGTGTTCTGTTATGTGGCATTAGGAAACTAATATGTTTCTGAAGAAAAAATGAAGCATGTATACCAAGTGTTTCCATCTCAGAATCTCTTTGATCGATGGTGAAAAATCATTTGGAAGTTCCCTAGCTTCTCAAACTTCATTGTATATATGAATCATGTTAAAAATACTCTGAATCACTACATATGAAGTGGGGCCTGAAATTATACATTTCTAACACACTCCATAATGCTGTCTATAGTTAAATGCTAGCATAGCTACCTTTGCATTGCAGTGTTATGGAAATAGAAAACCAGAAGTTCTGCCAAATATCCACCAGTGTTTTCTTCAGTCCCTTAAAGGGTGAAGGTATGCTTTTTTTTCATTGTCACACGAATAAAGAACAGCCACTGTTGTAGAAAGAAATGATCTAAAAATCTAGTGAGGTTTAACAACATATATCTGATATATAAATCACTGAAATCTAACAAAAATGAAAAATTAATTGCTATTTATTTGAATAAGAAAATGAAAATAGAAATATACTTAATTGATTTAACTAAACATATTAGTCATTAAAATAACCAGAAACAAATATTATTTATATTAACTAATTAGCTTAGTATTACATGTGTCAATGATTTCTGAATCTATATGTGCAAAATGAAACGAAGCAGTAATATATATATCAAATGATTTTTCCTAGATTTTAAATCATCATTTTATATTGCTCAAATGTGATATATTATGAAGCAATATTCATACTAATTTAGAGGCTTGGATAATGAAGCTAAATTTAATGGTTAAAATAAAGTACATACAAAAGAGCCTCCAATTATACTCTGCACAAAACTGAAACAACGTTAATGAAATGAAAGGTCCAGTTGAATTATCAGAGAACATAAAAAAAGCAAAGAAGGGGAAATTAAGAAGTGACACAAAGACTATAGATCCAGAATTAATGAAATTATAATTGAAGCACCTAGGAAATAGAGGGAAAAGAAGAAGAAAAACATTTGAAAGAAATAATGGCTGAATATTTCCAACAACTGAGAAAGTGAAGTTGTGTTCAGATAAAGAGATGAGAAGATCAGATCATGGCTTAAAAAGCAGGGCGGCGAAGAAGTATAATAATATACTATTCACATCTGAATCCATTAAAGAAACTTTAGTTTATTCAAGAAAGAAATGGCTAAAATGCATCATAGTAAAAGAAAAAAACAAAACAAAACAAAACAAACAAACAAACAAAAAAACACTTGTATAATGTATTATGTTGAAATTCTCTTACTACTCAATAATACTGTAAGAAAGATACAGTGCATTAGTATCTTCAGGTTTTGATAGAAAATTATTTCACTACCCATGCCCTTGTTATTAGACTTAATTTTGAGCTTGTCAGATGGCCGCATGACCACACCATTGGTTCCCTTTCTAGGCACATTTTTTCCACCTAAAAGAATTTAATAGTAGTCACAAATTCTTTCTCAAATTTTAACAAACCGTTGATTTGTGTGTGGTCTGTAGTTAGGTCTTAATGAAGGCATCACTGGATTATTAAGAAAACATTTTATTCCCCAAATATACCTGTTTTGAAATTTCTGGCATGTGTTTGGGTCTTTTTTTTTTTTTTTTAATTAATTCTCTTGCCAATCTGGCAAGCTATTTTTTGAGCTCATCCCTCTCTCTCTCTCTTTCTCTCTCTCTCTCTCTTTTTTTTTTTTCTAGAAACAATCCATTCCAACAATTGACGTTATGTTTTGAAATCATTCCACCCAAACCCGTAAATCGTTTAGGAACACGTACTTCCCATATTATCATAGAAACATTTGAGCTACTGTTTCTCTGCTACATGTAGTGAGTCTCCATTGTGTAGCCTCCTACACCAGTGACGATGTAAGGATATCATCCACCACTCAGTCTCTATATCTGTGCTTTGAAATATACTAGTAGGCTTCGCCTAGTTTCAACTTTGTCTATCAGCTTTTCATGGGCTAATTCCTGGCTTTCAATGAACAGAGGGGAAAAAAACCAATGAGCAAACAATAAAAAAAGTATAAACCTAATTTGTGTTATTATTCAAGGTCAGTCTTTGCATTGGATTATCCCTTTAATTCTGGTTGTGCTCAATAGCCAAATAAATTTGGAATAATACGTCTGAACAATATAAAAGAATTACAGTAATCTATAGAAGAATACTGTAAATTACCACAGTTGTTGTAGATTGTTTAAAGCCCTTAAATTTAAGGCAAATTACGAGATTGAAAATAAGACATTATGCATAATTATCAAATTATTTGATAATAAAACTTATCTCTCTGTTCCTTACTCTTTGCCTCGTTCTCGTTTTTTTCCTGGCTCTGTCCCTTTCCTCTCGTGTTTTTGGAACATCTGCAGAGAGCAGAGTTCCACAAAATACATTTTTATAAGCACTATCTCCATGCAAAAGGAGGCACGATGCAATTACTTAGAAATGTATTATTCATTCTGTTCTATTTACTCTATTCTACTTTTACCAAAACAGATATAATAGTATTATTTATCAAATAAGGTTTTGATATCATTATAAAATTAATAAATTGAATGAGAAGATAAAATATGAATATTTACTTCAAGAAAAAATATAATGCTGCTTAAAGGAGAAGCTAAACAATGATAAAATAATAGCAATAAAAACTGTAATAAATCTTCATAGGATTTTTAAATGTAAATATGTGTAAAAAAGTAATAATGTAGATTACAGGTTTTCAAATCAATCAATAGTTACTAGGGCAAGGACTGCAAAAATATATATTTGCAATCTGCTTTAAATATGTATAATTATTATATTTTGCATATTGAATAATATTTTACATCTTAAAAATATCAAAAACAATTTTGATGACTCACAACAAAAATTAAAATTCAAATGTTAAATCATCAATGGAGGAAATATATTTTTCTGTCATGTAGACAACAAAATATATTTTTCTGTCATGTACACAACAAAATCTTTATATTGTCTCAGAGAAGGGAGATATGGTTTTTAACTAAGTATCCTGTATCTCTGAAGCATGATTGAATCTCAACTGTTTCCTAAAATTATGTGGTGTGATGCAAGATAGATTATGTAAAATTTACAAATTCAGGATTGTTAATGATTAAATGTTTATAAATTAAAGTGTTCGATCAGAGGCATAAAGGTATTGTTCAAATTTACTTTTAGGCATCCTAAATGAAAAAGATAAACTTATCAACGCCGTGGCAGATAAAGCCAAATAAAAGCAAACCAAGGTCAGTCACTTGACAAATAATCCAAGAGAGAAAAAGTTACCATATAAAATTGTACTGATTAATAAACTGATAAACAGCACATCAAATTCCTTGCAGAATAGGGCTTAATTCTTACTTAGAGCCCATAGAGTATGACCTGGTGGTGTTGAGTCATCATCCTTCATTGAAAGAAGCATGATTTTCCTTTATAGAAAGGACAAATTTAAGAAGGCAACATGAAATATTTGAATGAAATACTTCAATAAAAATATAGGAAATCATCATGCTCATTTTGTTCTCTTTCCATGGTATTCTTTAAAAAGGAATTTATTTTTAAAATATTGCTTCAATATTTTAGCCAATTAATGTAATTAGATCAGGAACAGGAACTGATCTGTATGTTTCACCTGAGTTCAAGAGTATCCTAAATGATATTTTATGTGGTTCTTTCTCTTGATCATCTATTTTGCTTGAGACAAAAAAATAAATAAATACAGGAAAAACAGTTTTTCATTGAAATAAAATGTACCACAGACACAACTTTTATTATTTTTGTTCCCATTTTTTATCTCATATTTCTGCACAATTTTAATGTCTTTTGGGGCAAAACTATCTAGGTTTTCAATTTAAAATATTGTTTATGAAATGTCGTTTTTATATGGACTTCTCAGTTTTGCAGCATTTTCTACCCAGAATCTTTATTTAATCATAGAGATTCTGATATCTAGTTGATATGTATTAATCTCACTATGTTATGAAACAAAAACTTGAAGTTTTGTTTTACAGTAACAAGTATGCCTCCTAATATGATTTTATTCTTTACCTTTGTGTCAAATATTTGAAATTGTGGATATTGCTGAAAAGTAATGAAAAAACGACCAAATGAATAAGAACAGCACCAGTCTCCAACTCCCAGTGAGAGCGACACAGAAGACCGGTGATTTCTGCATTTTCAACTGTGATTTCTGCATTTTCAACTGAGGTACTGGGTTCATCTCACTGGGGAGTGCCGGAGGATCGGTGCTGGTCAGCTGCTGCAGCCCGACCAGCTAGAGCTGAAGCAGGGCAAGGCATTCCCTCACCTGGGAAGCACAAGGGGGAAGGGAATCCCTTTTCCTAGCCAGGGGAACTGAGACACACAACACCTGGAAAATCGGGTAACTCCCACCCCAATACTGCGCTTTAAGCAAACAGGCACACCAGGAGATCATATCCCACACCTGGCCGGGAGGGTCCCACACCC